>NC_045956.1:1018578-1158578 GCF_010909765.2 Amblyraja radiata
TTTGTAGTGATAAAACCAGATGAAGTTTTTATAATCGTATATAATCTTTTTGCTGACAGGATAGCATGCAATAAAAGAAAGCTTTTCATTGTATCTCAGTACGTGGGGCAATAAACTAAACCAAACTTTTGGTGCATAACAAAGTTTTTAATGGCGATTTAGATTTTGGAAAATATTTGTTTAATAAATTTGCTTGGAAGCTAGCACTAAACTTTTAAACTGCTATTTTAACACAAAACTTGTATGAGAATTAAAATAAACTATAGTGTCTGATCTTTTGTAATGATCCCATTATGCAGTTGAGCCCCTTTCAAATGCATTGCAATCCATTACATAACTACATCAAAAATAATATTTCTTGTAATATCAAAACATTTCTTCAGATGTGATGCCAGTAACTGCCTAGTTAACTGTCTTTTGGTGTGGTAGCCAGACAAAGAAATAAATATTTTGATTGCAGACTATCCATTTTCATTGTCCAATTAAACATTTCATTGCTTGTTATACTTTGCATATTTAAGTAATAAAGACATTGGTAATCTTGTTAATTCAGATTATTTTTATGTAGAAACCAGGAACTGCAGATGCTGCTTTACAAATAAACACAATGCTGGAGTAACACTGTGGTCAGGCAACATCTCTGGAGAACATGGATAGGTGATGTTTTGGGTTAGGACCTTTCTAATTGTGGTTACCGCAATTGGTCTAAAGAGAGTACCGATCTAAAATGACACCTATCCATGTTCTCCAGAGGTGCTGCCTGACCCACCGAGTTACTCCAGCACTTTGTGCCTCAATTTTATATTGTGAATTGTATTAATTACACAGTTCTTGTGGCAAGAGAGCATTTTTCATTTAAACTTCACCCTTGATTGTTCATACAGTAGTTCTCATTGTCATTTAAAAAAAAATTAACCATACACATTTTGAATTTAGGTTTTAATTCCATGCCTGGCAAGTTAATTTTGTAGTCAAATGAATGAAGAACCAAAAAGGACCAACGTCTAGTGATTATTTCTAATGTAGTATTTGTTTGGCAGAATGGCAGATATTTGATGCAAACAGAACATTTAAATCAAAATATATATTGGCATTGGTCTGAAGAAGGGTTTCGGCCCGAAACGTCGCCTATTTCCTTCGCTCCATAGATGCTGCTGCACCCGCTGAGTTTCCCCAGCAATTTTGTGTACCTTCTTATATATTGGCATTGTTGAGTTCCAAACTAACTACAGCTTTGGCAGGGAGAGTAAAAAAAATCCACTTTGAGATATAAGTGGAGGGTAAGTCTCTGGGGAAATTATTGGTCTAATAGCTTAACATCTGCTGTGAATAATTTGCTATAATCTGTTATTAAAGACACAGTGATCACGTTTTTTGATGCAGCATGGCTTTCTAATTGGTTCTTAACGTCTTAAAACTGATTGTGTGGGGGAGAGGAGATGACAAACAATATGAACCAATATTCAATTCTATAACTTCCAAGGAACTTAACTTGCATTGTATCAGTGGTACATCTGTGATATTGGCTCAGTATGTCTTATTTTCCCTCTGGAAGTGAGGGACATGCCCAGCCGGGCACGTGTTCCTGCATTGTATTTTGCCACTTCCATGTTCTTGTGTGTATGTTCTGTTTTCTAACTGCTCCCACTCACTCATTTACCAGCTAACCTTAATTAGTTTATTCTCATGGTTGCCCTGGTTTTACCCGGTCAGAGACATTCCCCCAGCCCACCCATCCTGCTTAACAAGCTTCTTTTGATCCTTTCCACTTTTAACAAAAGGTATTTGACCTAAAATATCAACTGCTTCTTTTCTCACATATGCAGCCGCTGAATATTTGCAACATTTACTGTTTTTATTTTGGAATTAATTTTTTGATTATTATTAAGGTAGTTTTTTTCCTCCCTGTAGGTTCAAGTTAAGTTTGCAGATTTGCTTACTTCAAGTCACGGGCTATAAAAAACTCTTTGTTGATGTAGAAAACCTTCGCAAGCAGCCCTTCGACTCTTCAAAGAAGCAACATGAAGATATGCTAATAAAGGTATGTTTCTCCTCCATTGCCATTGATTACCACCGAGGCAGTCATTTCCACAACATTTTGAGGAGACAGCATAAGATTGTCATAAGATTCATTTTTGGTTTTAAAGCAAGTTACATTATGATCATTATGTTGTAGTGAAAAAGTATTTTGATGCATGCTAAATAACAATGGAATAATAGATCAGTTTTTTGCAAATCTTTCTCTTTGCAAATGAAACAAATTCTTAAGTGTTGATTTTATTAAGAAGCAAAGCTGAAACAGAATTTTTAAAACCAGCTTACACTGGGTTGTGTCTGATTGAATTGAATAGGTTCAAACATGATTTTCTGCAGCTGTTGTTGAATATAACCAAGCTGTCTCATAGCAGAAACAGTTCTATTTAAAGTCCACAGATTTTCTTTATTAATTGTAGTTTTGGTTAAAGATTTGCTGCGTTATGGTTTCCAGAGAATGGTGGATTATCACATTACTGTTTATTTCTTCTGTCTTTAGCTGTGGGAATTGTTAATGCCCCATATACCCTTGGAATCGAGAATCACCAAGCAATGGGGTGATATTGGTTTCCAAGGTGAAGATCCTAAAACTGACTTCAGAGGCATGGGAATGCTGGGGTTGCATAATTTAATGTAAGTGCTTGCATCTTTATGTATAATTATTTGAAAACATTTTAACCACATATTGGTTAAATGGTCTCCATACTAGGTGATTTTATTATCAGACTTTTAACTAGTTCAGATATGTTCTAAATAGGGGGACACAATTGTTCTTTGGACCATTTAGACAATAGGCAATAGGTGCAGGAGTAGGCCATTCGGCCCTTCGAGCCAGCACCGCCATTCAATGTGATCATGGCTGATCATCCAATTAATTTACAATCTTCAGGTGACCCAGAATATTTTTTGCAAACAAAAATATGTATTTTGATCCCAAAGTGATCTTAAAAAAACGGCTTGGTACTTGAAATGTCTGCAATTAGCGATAGGAGGGCAGACAGGTTGGTTTTAAAAGGAAGCTTCATGCAGCTCCTCCAGTTGGATCTGTATTCTGCTTAGCATTATTACAATTCTGTGGTTTTCTAAACTCTGCAAAACTCCCACCTTTAAGCAGGTAGCACCAATATTTGATTGTTTTTTGTTGAATTTGGGATTAAGGTACTTGTAACTTTTTAAGAAGATATTGTATGCATATCAACAAGATGCTTGCTTTTGCTGAATGAAGAGACCTTGTGTAACAGTGTATTGGTGTCTGCAGGAGTTGATCAAATTAGTTTTGGAAATTACAAGTGATGTTTTCAAAATATAATTTCCCCATCACTAAAAACATTATTAAATTAATGGTCCAATAATGGGATTAAGGACGAAATGGTGGATGGTGGTATTGCCAAGAGTTGTGAGGCTGAGAATTTGGATTTGATTATTTTTAAATAAAGGTAAAATAATGAATGAGAGCGAACAAATAATAAATATAAACACAGATTGCTAGGTCTGCAAGTGTGCAAGACGCACATGGAAACCCAAGGAGAATTAATCGGGGGAGAGAAAGGAAGTGTTTTGACAATTAATTGAATATTTTCTGTGTCAACCAGTAGAAGGAATAAATAACGTCTCTTCTAGTATGAAGGTATATGAAATAGTCTAATTTTAAAAACAGCAGTAATTAATGAAAGTAGAACTTGACTCTTAACCTAGATCTGATGTTCTAAATTGTATTTCAAATGGATTGAAAAGCAGCAAATGTAACGACTATTCAAGAAAGGGTGAGATCTACAGGCTGGTTACCCTCTTATCACTTGCTGAAATGGTATGGCGCAATGATGCAGTGGTAGAGTTGCAGGTTCGATCCTGACTATGGGTGCTATTTGCACTGAGTTCTCCCTGTGATAGTGTGGGCTTTTTCCGGGTGCTCTGGTTTCCTTCTACATTCCAAGTTTCTGCCACTTTAAACGAGATGCTACCTCTCTCCCTTTGGCATATCAAAGGGACTTTCCCTTTGCAACTCCCTGGTTTATTCTTGTCTCCATAAAAATCCACATTTTCTCAGTGTCTTGTAAAGCCATCAGAAGAAATGTCTCCTTTACCTCTCTTCCCACCATCCAAGGTCCCAAACTTTGCTTCTAGGCCAACTGCAAGTGAATAGCTGCTACTTCCAATTTACTGTACGAGAGAGACGTGGGTTCATTTAGACTGAGAAAATGAAGAGCAGGTTGTTGACCATTATGTAGTGCACACTCTGCATGATGGCCCTGACCTTCCAGTTGCCTAAAACCTTAATTTAGCATTTCACTCTCACTCTGATCTCTGTTGTTGACCTCTTATGCTTGGGCTTCATTTGAGCTGTATAAACTTGACCTACAAATCACCTTCTAGCACGGTGCCCATGAGGCTCAACACTGAATTCAACTATTTTAGAAAAGCAGCCGTTCCAGTTTATTAGAAGTAGCCGGTGCTGTGCAGTGACATGGAATGCTGCGGTGCTATGTGGGTTGGATGAGGTTTGGGTTGTAGCGTTCCTGATACGCAGCTCCTGGGAAAGGGTTTGGTGTTTCCGGGTGATGACCTCATGATGGAGTTCAGCGTTCAACTTGCTTCTCTCTTTGTGGATGCTGCCTGACCTGCTGTTTCCACAATTTACAGCGTCTGACATATAGATGTTTTGCTTTGGAAACGGAAGAAGTAAAACCTAAATTATTACATTTTTGACATTAAATGGCGTAAATTAATTTTAATGTGTTTGTTGTTTTAGGTTCTTTGGAGAGCATTATCCGGAAACGGCACGACAGGCTCTTTCTCAATCAAATCACCCAAAGATGGGGCAAGTAAAGGCATTTATTTTTTTTCCACAAAGAAAGATTATCAAAACTAGTTACAGTAAACTTTCATTGTAACGGACCATACGGGGGGGAGGGGGGGGAGAGAATTGTGAACGTTATTGCCGATTGTCGGTGGTAACTGAGTAAGATATTATCATAGGTGGACACAACATGCTGGAGTAATTCAGCGGGACAGGCAGCATCGCTGGAGAACATGGATAGGTGACGTCGGGACCCGTTTTCAGACTGATTCAGTCTGCTGAGTTACTCCAGCATTTTGTGTCATTTCACCTTAAAGCTAGGTACTAGTCTGCACCAGTGAGCCCTTCTTCACCAGTTCACGCATCTATTGCTGCAGCTCTTGTTGCAGCCCCCCACAGGATGTGATTTGTTCAGGCCACTGCCACTGACTGACGTGCTTGGTCACCGTGGGGCTCCCCTCTTACCTGCTGCTGGTTCCAAGGTGGAGTATATCGGTGACTCCAGGATAGGAGGAGGAGCAGATGGGGGCGAGGCCGAGTGGACAGAGAGACGGGAGGAAGCAGTTGTCCAGCAGGGAGTGGATAAAGCCACCGCCAACAGCAAGAAGCAGCAGCAGCAGCAGCAGCAGGTGATTGGAGGGAGACCCATGGGGACCAAGCGTGTCCTGTCATTGGCAGCGGCCTGAAGAGAGCACCATCTTCCAGGGCTACAACATGAGCCACAATAGCAGACATGTCATGCAGTAGGTGAAGAAGGGCTCGCTGGTGCACCTTGGAAGTCGGGAATGGCTTCAGAGGCTGGGCCTTTAAACAGCCAGGATATACGGTGCAAGCAAAAACACTACACGGTAACGATAAAATGTTTACATATTCTGATTGACATATTTCCCCTCGAGGCCGGGAATCACCTTATCTGAACATTTTATGCTTTATTTCTTGACTTATTCTCGACTCATTACTGATTAAAAGTCTAAAAAAGTCAAATTAAAACCACTGGCTTCAACTGATGACATCACAATGGCTCAGCGAGCAGAGATCAGCCTCAATGAAGATTTCATCCTACATTTGACACGTTATTTGAGATTAAAACTTAAAAAATGCCAACTTTCACAAGATTTTTACATATTCTGATTCACATTTTCCCCCTCTTGGCAGAGATCACTTTCACTGAACATTTTATGCTTTATTTCTTGACTTATTGCTGATTAAACGTTTTTTTTAAATCAAAATATCTTGAATTTCAAACCGACCAGCTTCAAATGATGGTGTCACAATGGTATCTTCAACTGATGACATCACAATGGATAGACTAGCAGGGGGAGTGCAAATTGCTATTGCAACACGCAGGGCAAGTGCAATTGGAATTCTTTTTAAAGAGCACTGCTGAGGGAGGCAAGGAGAGTGCATCAGAAATACTTCACATACTCTTCACCACTTAAAAATAACTTTCAATTCTGAGTCCCCCAACGCTTCCATCTTTATCATGTATGTCCAGTCACTTTTCGTCCCCATTCCTGTTTAGCAAGGTCTTGGGGCCCACTGTTCAAGGAAGAACCAGAAGCCCAATTAGTTTTGCTCCTCTGCCTGGCGGAACTTCTGTAAGATTAGTGGGGCCCATCCAAGTGCTCATGGTTACACCTTTGACTTGAAGAAAGTGAGGGGAGTCAAAAGTTGTTTTATTACAAAAAAACATTTGTTCCAAACGTACCCAGGCTCCATTCTTTCTCCAACTCTTTCTCTGCTATGTTGATGATGGTATCAGGGCTGCCTACTGCACCTGGGCCCAACTCAGTGATTTCATCAACTTTACTACTAACTGTCTCCCTGCCCTCAAAATCACTTTAACTATCTCTGACACCTTTCTCCCCTTTCTTGATCTGTGTTCATCACAGGGAATTGACTGTACTGACATCTACTACAAATCCACTGACTTCAACAGCTACCATGACTCCACCCCTTCGCACCCTGCTTGCTCCAAAACGTTACATTTTACTCAAGGGGGCGGAACGGTGGCGCAGCGGTAGAGTTGCTGCCTTACAGCGCCAGAGCCCTGGGTTCGATCCTGGAGGATCATGGTGTCTCAATGGACTATATACGTTCTCCACCTGACCTGCATGGGTTTTCTCTGTGAGCTCCGGTTTTCTCCCACAGTCCAACGATGCATAGGTTTTGGGTAAATTGGCTTTGTATAATTGTAAATTGTTCCTAGCATGTAGGATAGTGTTTGTGTGCAGGGATCGCTGGTCAATGCGGACTCGGTGAGCCAACGGACCCATTACTGCACTGTATCTCTAAACTGAACTAAACTCCAACATCTGCAGTTTTTTGTGTCTCTGAGCATGGAGAGCCAAATGTAAAGTTAAGTGAAGGTTTAAAAACAAAAAACTCAATAGATGGAAGGTGATTCGGTCTTTTATTATGAAGAAAAATATCTACATTATAGTTGCACTTGAATTTACAATAAACAAAATTTTGATTTGTAAATTAAAAATTAGCTTCCTTTTGGAGACTCGGAATATGAATGTACTTTAGATCTATTTGACAGATTATATCTTGTGTTATCAATTTCAGATATTCTTATGCTATTGTGGGAATAAATCTCACTGAAATGGCTTACAGTATGCTGAAGACTGGGATATTAAAAACCCATCTTTACAACGTCGTTTCTGGGGCTCCCCAGATGCACCATTTCCATGAGTTTTATTGTAAGTAATTTAAAGTTTCCTTCCACAATTTACTGCCTGTTTCTCATTCATGCAGACTCTATATTGTTTGTTGTAATGTTAAATTACACTTTCAGTGAATTCCATATCCAGATGGGTGTAAATTGTTTGAAATTAAAATTGTCCTGTGATTTGTTACATATATATAAACAGTTAATTTTCAGTGAAAAAATAATCTTACCTTGCAGCATATTCCTGCCTTAGCTTGTCACTGCTTTCCAACTGGATAATCTGTTTCTCACCTCACCGTGCAGAAAGGAGCGTCTTTGTAACGTGCATTCTAATAACGTGTCATCTGGTCATTTCCAATAAAAACAATAATGGTCAGAACAACATGAAACCATTTAATGACCACAGACAAGTTTTTAAACATTAACCTGCTCAATTTTGGGCTACAAAATATCAAACTTTCTCCTTCCCCTAAACCTAATGCTGCACCTTACACTCCTCTTTTCGTTTGCGAATTGCAGCATTTTATGGGGTTACACATCCATCATCTAATTGTGCATGTCTTTCTGTGACTGCTGGAACTAACTTGCTAGGATATTGAAAAAAATCAACCTCCTCTTGAACTAATGTTGCGTTATAAATCTTTGGATAATGCATTTACTGATTTAAAAAATATTTCCTTGAAATTATTATATTCAAGCTGTTCTAGTGCTCATCACTTTAGCTGAAACTAACAGCTATTATTTAAACAACATTTTGGTGAAAATGGCATGTAAAGTTTGCCAATAAATCGCAACATTTGACTTAACTGGATTAATGTCATTCCGTTTTCTGCTATCTTTGGCTTTTCTATGTTACTTTTTCCTTATTATTTGTAATTTATTTTACAAATATTATTACTTTGTTAGTTCAATCATAACTGAAATCAATGGATAGTGTATGGGGAAGTATTTGGCAGTACATATTTTAGTATCCTCAAGCATTTTAATAACATAGGAAGGAACTGCAGAAACCGAAAATAGACACAAAGCTGGAGTAACTCAGCTGGTCAGCCAGCATCTCTGGAGAAAAGGAATGGGTGACGTTTTGGGTCGACCCTTCTTCAGTGAGTCAGGGGAGAGGGAAACGAGAGAGATATAGATGGTACATACAGTGGCTTGCAAAAGTATTCATACCCCTTGAACTTTTCCACATTTTTTCACGTTACAACCACAAACGTAAATGTATTTTATTGGGATTTTATGTGATAGACCAACACAAAGTGGTGCATAATTGTGAAGTGGAAGGAAAATGATACATGGTTTTCAATTTTTTTTACAAATAAACTGAAAAGTGTGGCATGCAAAAGTATTCAGCCCCCTTTACTCTGATACCCCTAAATAAAATCCAGTGCAACCAATTGCCTTCAGAAGTCACCTAATTAGTAAATAGAGGCCACTTGTGTGTAATCTAATCTCAGTATAAATACAGCTGTTCTGTGAAGGCCTCAGAGGTTTGTTAGAGAACATTAGTGAACAAACAGCATCATGAAGCCCAAGGAACACTCAGACAGGTCAGGGATAAAGTTGAGAAGTTTAAAGCAGGGTTAGGTTATAAAAAAATATCCCAAGCTTTGAACATCTCACGGAGCACTGTTCAATCCATCATCCGAAAATGGAAAGAGTATGGCACAACTGCAAACCTACCAAGACATGGCCGTCCACCTAAACTGACAGTCCGGGCAAGGAGAGCATTGATCAGAGAAGCAGCCAAGAGGCCCATGGTAACTCTGGAGGAGCTGCAGAGATCCACAGCTCAGGTGGGAGAATCTGTCCACAGGACAACTATTAGTCGTGCACTCCACAAATCGGGCCTTTATGGAAGAGTGGCAAGAAGAAAGCCATTGTTGAAAATACGCCATAAGAAGTCCCGTTTGCAGTTTGCCACAAGTCATGTGGGGGACACAGCAAACATGTGGAGGAAGGTGCTCTGGTCAGATGAGACCAAAATTGAAGTTTTTGGCCTAAATGCAAAACGCTATGTGTGTCGGAAAACTAACACTGCACATCACCCTGAACACACCATCCCCACTGTGAAACATGGTGGTGGCAGCATCATGCTGTGGGGATGCTTTTCTTCAGCAGGGACAGGGAAGCTAGTCAGAGTTGATGGGAAGATGGATGGAGCCAAATACAGGGCAATCTTGGAAGAAAACCTGTTAGAGTCTGCAAAAGACTTGAGACTGGGGCGGAGGTTCACCTTCCAGCAGGACAACGACCCTAAACATACAGCCAGAGCTACAATGGAATGGTTTAGATCAAAGCATATTCATGTGTTAGAATGGCCCAGTCAGTCCAGACCTAAATCCAATTGAGAATCTCTGGCAAGACTTGAAAATTGCTGTTCACAGACGCTCGCCATCCAATCTGACTGAGCTTGAGCTATTTTGCAAAGAAGAATGGGCAAAAATGTCAGTCTCTAGATGTGCAAAGCTGGTAGAGACATACCCCAAAAGACTTGCAGCTGTAATTGCAGCGAAAGGTGGTTCTACAAAGTATTGACTCAGGGGGGCTGAATACTTTTGCGCGCCACACTTTTCAGTTTTTTATTTGTAAAAAAATTTGAAAACCATGTATCATTTTCCTTCCACTTCACAATTATGCACCACTTTGTGTTGGTCTATCACATAAAATCCCAATAGAATACATTTGCGTTTGTGGTTGTAACGTGACAAAATGTGGAAAAGTTCAAGGGGTATGAAAACATTTGCAAGCCACTGTAGAACTAGTGAATGAAAGATGTGCAAAAAGCAACAATCAAGGAAAGGTGGAGCCCACAATGGTCCATTGTTGGCTGCGGGTTAGGTGATAATGAGTTGTACAGACAGTGAAGCTAAACAGGACAACAGTGAAACGTGTATGATGACAAGGGTGGGGGAGGGACAAGGAGAGAGAGGAATGCAAGTGTTACTTGAAGTTAGAGAAATCATTATACTGCTGGGTTGTAACTGCCCAGGTGAAATATTGAGGTGCTGTTCTTCCAATTTTCGTTTGGCCTCGTTCTAACAATGGAGGAGGCCCAGGACAGAAAATTCAATATGGGAAGGAGAGTTAGTGTTAGGCAACTGAGAGATCACGTATGCCAAGGCGGACTGAGCGAAGGTGTCAGCGAAACGATGGCCCAGTCTGCGCTTGGTCTCACCAATTATATAGGAGTCCATAACTGGAACAGTGCATGCAGTAGATGAGGTTGGAGAAGGTGCAACCTGAAAGGACTATTGGGATCCCTGGACAGAGTTGAGGGAGAAGAGAAGGGATAGGTGCTGCATCTCCAGCGGTTGCTGGGGAAGGTACCTGTGGAGGGGGTGGTTTGGGTGGGGCGGGATGAATTAACCAGGGAGTTGCAGAGGGAAAGGTCTCTGTGGAAAGCAGCAAGGGGTGGAGATGGGAAGCTGTGACTGGTGGTGGGATTCCGTTGGAGGTGGCAAACATGTCGGAGGATTATGTGCTGTTTGAGATGGCTGATGTGGTGAAAGGGAGGACTAGGGGACTCTGTTCCTCCTGCGGGATGCCGAAGAGATGCATGTGAGGGCCTCATCGACGATGGAAGAGGAGAACCCCTATTCCTTAAAGAATGAGGACATCTTTGATGTCTTAGTATAGAGCACCTCATCGGGCGCAGATGTGGCATAGATGGAGGAATTGGAAATACAGAATAGTGTTTGTAGGAGGCATGGTAGGATGGAGTGGTCAAGATAGTTGCTAGAGTTGGTAGGTTTATAATAGATGTCAGTCGATAGTCTATCTCCTGTGATGAGGACGTTAAGATCAAGAAAGACAAGGGAGATGTTGGAGATGGTCCAAGTGACTTTTAGTGCAGGATGGAAATCGGTAGTGAAGCTAATGAAGTCCATGAGTTCTACACGTGTGCAGAAGGTATCCCCGATGCAGTCGTCAATGTAGCGGAGATTGAGTTTGGGGATAGGGCTATTGTATGCCTGGAACAGGGATTGTTCGAGGTACCCTACAAAGAGGCAGGCCGAGCCATGGCCCATGCGAGTGCCCATGGCAATGCCTTTAATTAGGAGGAAGTGGGAGGAGTCGAAGGAGAAGAATGAGGACCAGCTACGCTTGACGGAGGAGAATGTTTGTAGAGGGAAATTGGCTGGTTCTGAGGTAAAGGAAGAAATTGAGGGCATTAAGCCCTTCCTGGTGGGGGATGGAGGTGTAGCGTGTAGCGTGACTGAACGCCCATAGTAAAGATGAGGGAACGGGGGCCTGGAGAAAGTAGTCATTAAAGAGACGAGGGCATAAGAGGTAGCTTGAACATGGGTCTGGAGGAATTGGACCGGGGGGAATAGGATGGAGTGGAGGTATGTGAAAATTATTTCAGTGGGGCAGGAGCAGGCAGAAACAATGGGTTTGCAAGGCAGTAGTGTTTGGATTTTGGGGAAAAGGTAAAACTAGGCTGTGTGGTTCTGGGGAACGATAAGGTTGGAGGTTGTGGAGGGCAGACAGTGAGCGGAAATGATAAAATGAGAGAGAGTCTGCTAAATGATGGCCTGGTGCTCATCTGTGGGGTCATGGTCCAGAGGTGATTAAGAGGTGTCCAAGAGCTGGCACTTGACATCAGCGTGGTAGAGGTCAGCTCGTCTGACTTTTAATTTGAATGGTATTGGGCTACTTTCACTGTCACTGCTTTATCATTTAATTTTTCCAGCATTCTATCCTGGTTTTTTTTTCCCTTTTCAAATGCTTTTCTCACCAACTTTTCAGATTTTAAATGGTGATTGTTGAAAATGTTGCCCATGTTGCTGAGTATTTCACTCAATATTCAATATTCTCCATGTTTAGCTTTTCCAAAAATATTTTAAATGTGTGGGAAATTCAAATGTCTATTACTTGTGTATAATCCAGGCAGAATTATTCTGACATCTGGGGCATCTAGGCCATTCGGCCCTTCGAGCCTGCACCGCCATTCAATATGATCATGGCTGATCATCCAACTCAGTATCCCGTACCTGCCTTCTCTCCATACCCTCTGATCCCGTAACCCAAGGCCACATCTAACTCCCTCTTAAAATAGCCAATGAACTGGCCTCGACTACCCTCTGTGGCAGGAGTTCCAGAGATTTACCACTCTCTGTGTGAAAAAGTTCTTCTCATCTCGGTTTTAAAGGATTTCCCCCTTATCCTTAAGCTGTGACCCCTTGTCCTGGACTTCCCCAACATCGGGAGCAATCTTCCTGCATCTAGCCTGTCCAACCCCTTAAGAATTTTGTAAGTTTCTATAAGATCCCCTCTAATCTAATCTAATCTAATCTAATCTAAATTCTAGAGAGTATAAACCAAGTCTATCCAGTCTTTCTTCATAAGACAGTCCTGACATCCCAGGAATCAGTCTGGTGAACCTTCTCTGCACTCCCTCTATGGCAATAATGTCCTTCCTCAGATTTGGAGACCAAAACTGTACGCAATACTCACCAGTGTGGTCTCACCAAGACCCTGTACAACTGCAGTAGAACCTCCCTGCTCCTATACTCAAATCCTTTTTGCTATGAAAGCTAACATACCATTCGCTTTCTTCACTGCCTGCTGCACCTGCATGCCCACTTTCAATGACGGTGTAACCATGACACCCAGAGTCTCGCTGCATCTCCACTTTTCCTAGTCGGCCACATTTAGATAATAGTCTGCTTTCCTGTTTTTTGCCACCAAAATTGGAATAACCTCACATTTATCCACATTATACTGCATCTGCCAACACATTTGCCCACTCACCCAGCCTATCCAAGTCACCTTGCAGTCTCCTAAGCATCCTCCTCACAACTAACACTGCCCCCCAGCTTAGTGTCATCCGCAAACATTGGAGATATTGCCTTCAATTCCCTCATCCAGATCATTAATATATATTGTAAATAGCTGGGTCCCAGCACTGAGCCTTCGGTACCTCACTAGTCACTGCCTGCCATTGTGAAAAGGACCCGTTTACTCCTACTCTTTGCTTCCTGTTTGCCAGCCAGTCTCTATCCACATCAATACTCGAACCCCCAATGCCGTGTGCTTTAAGTTGATAAACTAATCTCTTATGTGGGACCTTGTCGAAAGCCTTCTGGAAGTCCAGATACACCACATCCACTGGTTCTCCCCTATCCACGCTACTAGTTACATCCTCGAAAAATTCTATAAGATTCGTCAGACATGATTTACCTTTTGTAAATCCATGCTGACTTTGTCCAATGATTTCACCACTTTCCAAATGTGCTGCTATCCCATCTTTAATAACTGACTCTAGCAGTTTCCCCACTACCGATGTTAGACTAACTGGTCTGTAATTCCCCGTTTTTCTCTCTCCCTCCCTTCTTAAAAAAGTGGGGTTACGTTTGCTACCCGCCAATCCTCAGGAACTACTCCAGAATCTAAAGAGTTTTGAAAGATTATTACTAATGCATCCACTATTTCTGGAGCTACTTCCTTAAGTACTCTGGATTCAGCCTATCTGGCCCTGGGGGATTTATCGGCCTTTAATCCATTTAATTTACCCACAACCCCTTCCCCCGGCTAACCTGGATTTCACTCAATTCCTCCAACTCCTTTGACCCCGCGGTCCCCTGCTATTTCCCGGCAGATTATTATGTCCTTTCCTGAGTGAAGACGGAACCAAAGTAGTTATTCAATTGGTCCGCCATATCCTTGTTCCCCATGATCAACTCACCCGTTTCTGACTGCAGGGACACTAACATTTGTTTTAACTAATCTCTTTCTTTTCACATATCTATAAAAACATTTGCAGTCAGTTTTATGTTCCCTGCCAGTTTTCTTTCCATAACGATTTTTCCTTTCCTAATTAAGCCCTTTGTCCTCCTCTGCTGGTCTCTGAATTTCTCCCAGTCCTCCGGTATGCGGCTTTTTCTGGCTAATTTGGTACGCATCATCCTTCGCTTTGATACTATCCCTGATTTCCCTTGTTATCCACGGATGCACTACCTTCCCTGATTTATTCTTTTGCCAAACTGGGATGTAACAATTTTTGTAGTTCATCCATGCAGTCTTTAAATGTCTTCCATTGCATATCCACCGTCAACCTTTTAGAATTAATTGCCAGTCAATCTTGGCCAATTCATGTCTCATACCCTCAAAGTTACCTTTCTTTAAGTTCAGAAACCATTGTTTCTGAATTAACAATGTCACTCTCCATCCTAATGAAGAAACTCAACCATATTATGGTCACTCTTGCCCAAGGGGGCACGTACAACAAGACTGCTAACTAACCCTTCCTCATTACTCAATACCCAGTCTAAAATAGCCTGCTCTCTCGTTGGTTCCTCTACATGTTGATTTAGATAACTATCCCGCATACATTCCAAAAAATCCTCTTCCTCAGCACCCCTGCCAATTTGATTCACCCAATCTATATGTAGATTGAAGTCACCCATTATAACGGTTTTGCCTTTGTCGCACGCATTTATAATTTCCTGATTGATACCATCTCCAACTTCACTACTACTGTTAGGTGGCCTGTACACAACACCCACCAGCGTTTTCTGCCCCTTAGTGTTTCGCAGCTCTACCCATACCGATTCCACATCCTGCAAACTAATGTCCTTCCTTTCCATTGCGTTAATCTCCTCTCTAATCAGCAAGGCTACCCCACCTCCTTTTCCTTTCTCTCTATCCCTCCTGAATATTGAATATCCCTGGATGTTCAGCTCCCAGCCTTGGTCACCCTGGAGCCATGTCTCCGTGATCCCAACTATATCATAGTCATTAATAGCTATCTGCACATTCAACTCATCCACCTTATTACGAATGCTCCTTGCATTGAGACACAAAGCCTTCAGGCTTGTTTTTACAACACTCTTACCCCTTATACAATTTTGTTGAAAAGTGGCCCTTTTTGATTTTTGCCCTGGATTTTCCGGTCTGCCACTTTTACTTTTCACCTTGCTACCTATTGCTTCTACCCTCATTTTACACCCCTCTGTCTCTACGCTCACACATTTAAGAAACCCTTTCCCTTTAACTCCATCCTCCACTAGCCCATTCGACACCCCACCCCCCTTATTCAGTTTAAAACCACCCGTGTAGCAGTGGCAAACCTACCTGCCAGAATGCTGGTCCCACACCTGTTAAGATGCAATCCGTCCCTTTTGTACAGTTCCCCCTTACCCCAAAACAGATCCCAGTGATCTAAGAATCTAAATCCCTGCCCCGTGCACCAGTTCCTCAGCCACACGTTCAGGTCCCGTATCTCCCTGTTCCTGCTCTCGCCAGCACGAGGAACTGGAAGCAAACCAGAGATAACAACCCTGGAGGTCCTGCTTTTCAGCATTTTTCCGAGCTCTCTAAAGTCACGCTGCAGAATATTCATCCCCTTTCCGACATCGTTTGTGCCGACATGCACTACACCTTCGCCCTTGAGGATTTTCTGCACTCTGTCCGTGACATCCTGGATCCTGGCACCAGGAAGGCAGCACACCATCCTCGCATCCTGTCTGTTGCCGCAGAAACCCCTGTCCGTACCTCTCACAATGGAGTCTCCTACTACAATGGCGTTGCCTGCCTTAGGCCTTTTTGGTTTTGGCTCAACAGCCCTATTCGCATCACAAGCCAGTCCGCCGCCCAGTGTAAACACCTCTTCTGTCCCGACAGCTTCTAAGTGGGTGAACCTGTTCACAAGAGGTACAACCCCCGGGGACGTTGGCATTCCATGCTTCCCTCCCGTTCTCACTGTCTCCCACCTTCTCTCTTCCAGTACCTTAGGTGTAACAATCGTACTGTAAGACTTGTCGAGGAACGACTCCGTTTCTCGGACGAACCGGAGGTCATCCACTTGCTTCTCCAGTTCCCCAACAGGGTCATTTTGCCATTTGCTCAGCATGCTCAGTTGAGTCTTCATGTCGGATCCCTCTGAATTATTTCTGACCCTTCTATGATTTCTCAATCATGCCTCAAAGGTAATGGCCCCATCATTGACAGAAATGCCTTCAACTGCTTCTTCTTATTGTGTATGGCGTGCACAGCCTAAAGTTGTAAGAACTTGTTCTATTTGATCTTCTGTTTGTGCACGCCAGGTTGATTGCATTCGTCGAAACAGGGTGGACCACGTGAAGGTTGCAATCTCCCAACCCCCTTCAACTGCTAAGACTGTTAAACTGCAAATTCCCACCCAATCACACTACCACCCTTCCCTGTTTTAAGATTCAGTATAAAACTTGCCATTGTTTTCCTATCCTAATTTTCTTTATTACATTTCTGTGATGTTCCTAGAATGTGATTTGTTAATTATGCTGTTTGCTGTCTTGTGAATTGTTTTAACCTGGCTGTCTCTAGATATTAACTTTCTTCAACCTGTGACAATTTTTGTGTAAACTTAAATTTAGTTCTTTACTTAAAAAAAAAATCTTTCTTTGCCTTAATTGCTTTTTCTACTCTTTGAGCTCAAATACAGAGGGCACAATGCACAATGGTATTTCAACTATCGCTGATTTGTACAATGGAAAACTTGCTATATTCAGTTAGGCATGTTTATGAGCACATTTATTTTGGTAACTAGTTGGTGAATGGGTAGAATGGAAGTGAAATAGTGTGTCTAGTCTGTATGAATAACAGTTTCTGTATTGTTTTAGGTTATCTGATGTATGAGTTTAATCAGTTCTGGTTCAAGGAGAAACCAGCCAGCATTATGGAATTCAACTACTACAGAGAACAATTTCACAAAAGGGTAAAAGAGCTATTGCTGGATCACAATTCAGTGCTAATCCTGAAAGCAGAAAGACAGTGAATTGCATAAAACCCATGAAGTACCACTTGGGATTAATTGAACAAAGTGAGTTTATGCAGTGGATCTGTGGTCTCAATGGATTTGTTGCTCTTAAATGGAAACCTATGAACAACATGTGACTGCATTTAGAATGAGTCCCTTTTCAATATAGATATTTCAATTATTTCAAGGTGCCTTGTGTTTGATAGCACAGATATGGAGAATTTATTTATAGTGCGATTCAGAATTATTGTTGCAAACACTAAAATGTATTTGAGTGATTTTTCAGGTTTACCTTCAAAGCACAGCCTGTTATATCCCGTTTAAAAAAAAAAAAAGCATTACAGTTTATTTTTTTCTGATAGTGCAGAGAGCTTCGTAAATCCAATTGAAAATAATTTCAACAATTCTTGAGTTTTTATTTTATTACATTAAAATAACTAAAGGACATCTTTGGAGTAAGACTGCGAGAGCCAAAGCTTGACATTTCTAAGAATATAATCCTCAATTGAAATTACTGTTTAGATTTTATTCCATGTGTCTTTTCGTGATAAAGATGCATTACAGAATTGGAGGGAAAATGGGTAGCATGCTAAATCTATCAGGGCATTTCCATGTACCTTAAGAATGGGTTTCTTGTATATAATTAAACCTAAATTTTCCAGCAATAATTAGTTTTAATCTGACATGTTTATTTTCCAAACCTCTGTATTACATAATAATTATTAATTTCAGATGAATTTATAAACCAATCTTTTAATTGGTTGTCAATTACAAAGAGCTGTGGCCAAGTTCAAATTGGTGACAATCTTGCTTGTACAATTAAGTGGAGGTCTTCATGAAGTATGAACATTTCATCTGTTAGTGCTTTTGTTACGTGATATGAAATGTCAACTAGCTGCTGATTATGCCACATTGTATTCACCATGACTTTCCATGAAGACAAATTAAATACACAGACAGTTAAAAAGTAATTTCAATGATTGTTGGTAGAAATTTTGAAGAGATGCAAGGAAGATGTACATAATTCTTTTGTTTTGAGCCTCATCTCACTCAGGATGGCAGCAGCAGTGGGTTACGGTTGTTCCATGCACCTTTCCTGCTTTCTATCGAGGATTGCTTGTTGGTGTATGACCACCGGTCCTATGTTTTATTACTGGCGTGATTAATCTAGATAATACATTTGTACTTGAACATTAACTAGTTTATTGAACAAAATACTTCCCACCAAAAAAAGATGATCTGACGTTTAAAGTTTATATAGATTTGTACCAGATGGCTTTCCTTATAGGTGGGAGGTTGGAACTTATTTTATGAATGTTTGCTCAATTAAAAATATACCTGCAATACCCAAGTGTATATATATTTATTTGCATGTTTTCTTTTACTTTGAATCTTAAGCCTTTACTTTTGATTTTGAGTTAATCATTGCAAAGGGAGTTGCCACTTAAAGGGCACAAAATACCTTGGACTGAGATGTTTTGGTCCAGTGACGCTAATAGAAGTAGCAGCATTTCTGGGATCTGTCTTGGAGGACATGGGCTTCCATTCTACAATTTTTGCAATTAATTTTCAGATTGCCAAGTCTACAGCGAAGAGACATTTTTGCAAACTTAAGTCTACCCTTGTTGCTTTAAGAATCGCATCTTTTTAATTTTGTGAGTTTACACCAAATCTACACTCACTAATGTAAAACTGAGGCATTAGAAATGGTGTATCCAATTCCTGAGTGAAGTTGAAGGTTGAGGACACTTCTAACACGTTCCTGACTTCTGTCCTACAACGTGCCTTGCTGTTAAATAGTACCGATTGTCACAAGTTTGGACAAAGAGCAAGATATAAGGAGCATCTTCACAGGGTTCATCCACAATTCCAGAGCATTATCACTTTGTCCATTGAAAGTAAAACCACAAAGAGATTGAAAGATGGGATGCATAATGCGCAGAAATGAAAATGCAATATCTCAAAAGGTTATTAACCTGGAGGAGTTTATGGAGGATGAACAATATGACCGGCAGTGTCTGGGGGGGGGGGGGGGGGAGGGGGGAAAGGAAGTGTGTTTTAAAATCAGTGATGAGAATGGATTTGGTGTTAAAAGGGCTGTCCCACCTGAGCGACCTAATCCGTGAGTTAAGAAGCGTGTCTTTGACCTTCAAGCTCGATGGCACTCGCCTGGATAGCCTCGAGCTGGATCGACTGTCTGCATTGTAAACCGCGAGCTGGATCGATCGCGCGCACGCACACACGGCGGGGGCCAGGGAAAGTGGGGGAGCGCTGTCTGAAATTCACAGAGAAGGGGAGGAGAAGGAGTGGAGACGCTTTTCAGGAGTATAATAAAGTTTAGCGGGCATTCTTTCTACCGGTAGGTTTTTCTGGGTCCTGAAAACTCCAATGAGCCAATCAAAATGCCCGGTCAACATGCTGAACATTTTTCTGCCACCTAGCTGAGGCCACGAGTATTCAGGAACTTCCCTCAAGTATGAAGGAGAGTTTTAGCAACCTCATAGGACCTCCTAGGACCACATGTCGACCATGCTGCGAGTTTGAAGGTCGAAGACAATCTTCTAAATTTGCAGATTAGGTCGCCCAAGTGGGACAGCCCCTTTAAAGCACATTTCACCTGTAATCAGTTAATATTGGTGCCAAGTACATTTTAATGGATCAAAGATCTAAGTACACCATCATTAGGATCATGTAAAATGTTATCAAGAATCTCATCCATTGGTTGTGCATAACTAGCTAGTGTACTTTATTCCCAGCTTCCTTCTATTTTGTTTTACACTAAAACATGGAGAGTGTCATCAACTTTCACTGTGGGCGTACATCAGGTATTTATATATTATGTATTTATACAAAGTAATACAAAAAAAGATTCATTTTCCCCTCAATTAACATGAAAGATTATGTAGTTTATTATAAAATATGCTTTTAGAACAATTCAATATGAACACTGACACATAAATAAATATTCAATTGTAGCTAGCTAAGATTCAATGCAAGCTAACAGCAATTGCCCAATGACAGGACTGAAATTAGCTTTTCAAATTATGTATTCATGCATCTATGTATTATATGTGCTGTATATTATGCATCCATGATTTTGAAATAATGAAACTGGCAGTAAAGTGCATTTTACTCAATATATTTTAAAGAATAGGGGTGGCATGGTGATGCAGCGCCAGAGACCCAGGTTCGATCCTGACTATGGGTGCTTGCCTGACCAAAGTTTGTACCTTCTCCCCGTGACCTGCATGGGTTTTCTCCGAGATCTTTGGCTTCCTCCCACACTCCAAAGACGTATAGGTGTGTAGGTTAAATGGCTTGGTATAATTGGGGGTCGGTGTGGACTCGGTGGGCTGAAGGGCCTTTTTCCGAGTTTTATTGTGGTTGTGTTCTTTATTACTGTACCGCTGCTGGCAACCCAAATACCACCGACCTTGGTTGTGTGGCAATTAAATTATATCAACATCAACATCAACCTCTAAAGTAAACTAAAACTAAACTGATACAAGGATGTTGCCAGGACTAGAGGGTCTGAGCTATAAGGAGAGGTTGAATAGGCTGGGACTCTATTCCTTGGAGCGCAGGAGGATGTGGTGATCTTATAGAGGTGTATAAAATCATGTGAGGAATAGATCCGGTAGATGCAGAGTCTCTTTCCCAGAGTAGGTGAAGAGAGGACTTACGTTTTAAGGTGAAGGGGAAAAGATTTAATAGGGATCTGAGGGATATCTTTTTCACGCAAAAGGGTGGTGGGTGTATGGAATGAGCTGCCAGAGGAGATAGTTTAGGCAGGGACTATCCCAACGTTTAGGAAATAGACAGGTACATGGATGGACAGGTTTGGAGGGATATGGACCAAATGCAGGCAGGTGGGACTAGTGTAGATGGGTGATGTTGGCTGGTGTGGGTAAGTTAGGGCGGCGGGCCTGTTTCCACGCTGTATGACTAATACAAAGCCCATTGGATTGTTTTGCTTGCCTGACATAACAAATAATATGAACATGAAATATTCAGTCATATTTCAGTTAAAAGTGTCTACCATGAATGCCTACAAGCTTTAATGTAACAGAATAAAATCAAAACACTGGGAACATTCAGTAGATCAAACAGCATTTGTGCAGAGAGATTTCTATGTGCAGATCCCTTATCCTGCTGTAGTTTTACTTCCAATGTTTGTTTTATGCTGCCCATGGAGGCACGTTTCATACAAAACATTTTTGTAAATATTAGAAACCTATACAGAAGAGGTCCATGTTATAACACCAGTTCTTCAAGTCCATGTAGGTCTGTGTGCTTGGTGAAGTGCCAAATGCTTCATAAAGATTATTAGTTTGAAGAATCTTAACTTTGCCTGGCCAGCATCATTGCCCTCTTAAGCTGCTCGTATGACACAAACATTACCACGTTCCAGGAACCAAGGCGTAGATAAGAGGGGACAAACCTATAAATCCAGAGAAATCAGTATATAGATGAATAAGCACGATTGTATAATAATTGCTCCCAAACTTCAAGCAAGATAAGGATAAAACAACATGATGGCATTGTTTTCATGAGGAGAGTACTTTTGCAACAATAATATATAATAATGTTGCCAGGAAAAGCAGTGCAAATAAAATCAACACATAGGTACAAAATAGTATAAAACCCACAGACATATACAAAGATATATACTGGAAGTTTTTAAGAAGGAACTGCAGATGCTGGAAAATCGAAGGTAGACAAAAGTGCTGGAGAAACTCAGCGGGTGCAGCAGCATCTATGGAGCGAAGGAAATAGGCAATGTTTCGGGCCGAAACCCTTCCTCAGACTAATGGGGAATCCAGTGTAGTAAACACTGCCCAGTCCATCATCGGCTCTGATCTCCCTACCATCGAGGGGATCTATCGCAGTCGCTGCCTCAAAAAGGCTGGCAGTATCATCAAGGACCCACACCATCCTGGCCACACACTCATCTCCCCGCTACCTTCAGGTAGAAGGTACAGGAGCCTGAAGACTGTAACGTCCTGGTTCAGGAATAGCTACTTCCCCACAGCCATCGGGCTATTGAACTCAACTTAAACAAAACTCTGAACATTAATAGCCCATTATCTGTTTATTTGCACTTTATCTGTTTTATTTATTCATGTGTGTATATATTTATACAATGGTAGATGGACACACTGATCTGTTCTGTAGTCATGCCTTCTATATTCTGTTGTGCCGAAGCAAAGCAAGAATTTCATTGTCCTATCTGGGACACATGACAATAAACTCTATTGAATCTTGAAACTTGAAATTGCTCCACCTATTTACCTGCCACACATTGCTCTGCCTTTCCATTCTCCCAGCCTTCTGCAACCCCCCCCCCCCCCCCCCCCCCCCCCCCCAACCTAATCAGTCTGAAGAGGTGTCCACACCCAAAATGTCACCTCTTCATGTTCTCCAGAGATGCTGTCTGAGTTGTGCCAGCACTGTCCTTTTTTTTAATTGCTAAAATGGTTTGCAAATATTAGGAGAAACATGAAGAGGAATCATCTACAATTTTTTATAGAGATGTTAATATTAAAAATTGAGTTTCAAATCATTTCTAGAGGTAGTCAAAATAAAGGTTTGTTGAGGTTATGCCAATTGAAAATTTGAAAGCTTTAATACTTGAAAATTACTGTAAAGAGCCAAGTCTCTTGGCACAATAGGTCAGTCTATTATTTATGCTCGACTTGAGCCTCTTTGCAAGGAAACTATCAACACTTCTGTTTCCTCTTCATATTTATCTAATTTTGCTTTCAGCCATGCTGAAAGAACAAAACAAATAAACAATTTAAAAGATTAAAAATTGACATGTTGGTAGATTGTATATTGGTAGAAATGTTTGGAGAATATATTTTGCAAATTTGTTATCTGATTATAATATGCCCAGTATCCTGGAGGATCTTCAGATGTGAATGGGCTGAGGAACAAGAAAATTACAATGTTACAAGTCTAGTGAATCCCTGGGACAGACATAAATGTTCTAAGGTGTTGAAGGTAAGAGATTTATGTTGATCATGTGAATGAACTACTAAACACTTGTTAGAACCTGAAGATTAGAAGCAAACAAGGTACAGGTTCTTTGAAATGGCATCAGAATTGAAAAAAACAACAGGCCTATTATTCAGGGTCAATAAAAATTACAATACTTCATTGCAAGATCCAACTTGGAGAAGTCCTTCAAAGCAAATATAAAATAGTTAACAAGTGAGTTGATAGTGCCAACCGAATGTCACTTGCATCTGTGGAAAAAATAGTTAATTGTTGAAAGTTTAGCCATCATTGACAAAGTTCCACAGAAACAACATCTAATTCAACAGCTGGCATGGTGATTTAGGATGGAACATGGAAAAGGATAAAAAGTTATAAATCACAGAACATGAAGTACTCAAGAAAGAAGAAAATCTGTTTGATTGGAGGTCAACAGAGAGATGTACTTTAACCCAACCCTCAACTTCTGTCTGAAGAAGGGTTTCGGCCCGAAACATTGCCTATTTCCTTCGCTCCATAGATGCTGCTGCACCCGCTGAGTTTCCCCAGCATTTTTGTGTACCTTCGATTCTCCAGCATCTGCAGTTCCTTCTTAAACACTCAACTTCTGTTTATTGGGTTGAATGCTTTTGAAGCCATCCAGCATGCAGTGATGGCTGTTGTAAAGGAAAGAATTGCCAATATGGCTCCTGGGTTCCTATACAACTATCATCCAGAAAGGAAAAGCGAGGGATAAAATCAGATGGTAAAGGACAAAAAATATAAAACCAAACTAAGCAGATGTACCTGACTGGTAATGAATCAGAAATCAATGTATTTACCCTTTGTAAAAGGCTGTTGATCCTTCTTCAAACAACATAGTCTGGGCACAACTTAGTGCACTCTTGTATTGTCCAGGTAAAGAGTTCATGTACCTTGTCTTTACTACATCAACAGGAGAAGCTACCACAGTTGTACAAAACCCGGCACCAAAGGCAGCGAGGAAGTGGCATGGAAAGTTATCTGCAAATTAAAAAATAAACGCTTATCTATTCCAGAATCTGAATCTGTTTTAATAAAGGCATGAGATTAGTTCCATCTTGTGATTTCAATATAAAGAATTTTTAGGATTGTAATGTGTGTGGTATGCCAAGGTTTCTGGAAATTAGTACATCTGAGAAATCACATTATCCAATATTCTGGTGGAATAATCATAATTCTTAAGTTTTGATGCAAATGATTGCTGGAATGAAAATGTAAATAATCTGATATGTGGATACATGTATTTGCTGGCAATAAGCATAACCTAAATATTAATGCTATAAGATATTTAATAGCAGGGGGGAAGTTCACTCTTATACTGTATGGTCTCATCATTAATTAACGTTTGTTATTGAGACAAAACTGTACAAATAGTTTATCCTTCAAACAGCTGCAGCCTATAAGTTTTTTAACACGTTCTCTGTAATAATCAAGTAATATAGGGAGCATTAAACTTCTTCTTGTGTATGGCGTGCACAGCCTAAAGTTGTAGGACAACTTGTTCTATTTGATCTTATTTGATTGTGCATGCCGGGTTGATTGCATTTGTCGAAACAGGGCGGACCACGTGAAGGTTGCAATCTCCCACCCCAGCATTAAACTTGAAAATGGGTGATCATACCTGATGATACTTTTGGTAACATTCTCATCCATTATCACACTAACTCGATGTTTATTCCTTGCCTGTTTACCGGGCTGCTATATGCTCCACTAAAGCTTTTGTAGCTTGCACCTTTTTTACTTCTCTTATCACTTTGATGGTCCTTATATACATTTCCCCCTTTTTTAATGCACATCCAAAATATACAAGAAACAAAGAACTACAGATGCTGGCTAATACACAGAAGGAAACAAAGGGTTGGAGTTACTCAATGGGTCAGGCAGCATCTCTGGAGAATATCATCGAGTCCTGAAACATTGCCTATCTATGTTTTCCAGCTGAGTTTCTTCAGCACTTTGTGTTCTTTTGTCCAAAATAAAACATACTCTTTAATTTAATTGTCAGTGGAAGAATAATCAATGACCTTAAATAGTATTGTTCTCCCTTGCATGGATTTCTTCACTGTTTTATTTCTGGAACAATAGCAGATGGCTCAAGCTTCTAACTACCAACGTTGCGTCTATGTTTTTTGCTAAAATTAGCCCACAGTACAAAATATAATCTACACATTCACCTTGACCAGCTTGTTTATAACACAGACAACTGCAATGTATTACAGTCTATGAACTACCTTGCACTCATTTAAACAAAGCAAATGTGAAAGGAGAAAAAGAACCAACATTAACTTTGCCAACAAGTCCCAGGTTGTCAACCTTACCTGTCAACAATTTGTTCCTCAGAATTGTCTCCTTAATTATGTCATAGGTTATAAGCTCTGAACAGTTGACAATAGCATTCCGAGCAATGTTAGGGAAAGTTCCTAAGGAAAGATAAACAAGGTTTGATTAATGCAACTGAAATACCCCGATATACACGCACAGTATGCCAACCCATTGTTGTCATCTGCACCTTTCCAAAGGCCTTGAACTCCCTCCTCTTTGGCTATTGATTTATAGGCCTGGAGCGTTCCATTGTATCGTTTCCGAGCACCCTGAATGTTCTTCTGTGCCTGAAAACGAACTTTAACCACATCCATTGGTTGAGCCAGTGCAACAGCAAGTCCCCCTGTGGTGCAGGCTGCGAGTGCGGCGGTGCCTATACTGGCATCTGCAGGGGAAGATGGGATTAATCAGTATTCCACACCACACCAGGACTGAACTACGTAATTACAAACTATGTGTTTAACATCTTTGTGTTATTTTACAGCAGATATAATTACCATTGACAATATTCCACATTTTATTGTAATCCTCCTTAAAATGGCCAACATGCCTTTAAAACGAACTGAGACAGAGCGCAGCATAAATTGAAGCATTTAAATATTAGTATCCTCTAGATACTATCTAGATGGTCTAGATTATCTAAATGGTGGCCGACTAGGAAAAGGGGAGATGCAACGAGACCTGGGTGTCATGGTACACCAGTCATTGAAAGTAGGCATGCAGGTGCAGCAGGCAGTGAAGAAAGCGAATGGTATGTTAGCTTTCATAGCAAAAGGATTTGAGTATAGGAGCAGGGAGGTTCTATTGCAGTTGTACAGGGTCTTGGTGAGACCACACCTGGAGTATTGCGTACAGTTTTGGTCTCCAAATCTGAGGAAGGACATTATTGCCATAGAGGGAGTACAGAGAAGGTTCACCAGACTGATTCCTGGGATGTCAGGACTGTCTTATGAAGAAAGACTGGATAGACTTGGTTTATACTCTCTAGAATTTAGGAGATTGAGAGGGGATCTTATAGAAACTTATAAAATTCTTAAGGGGTTGGACAGGCTAGATGCAGGAAGATTGCTCCCGATGTTGGGGAAGTCCAGGACAAGGGGTCACAGCTTAAGGATAAGGGGGAAATCCTTTAAAACCGAGATGAGAAGAACTTTTTTTCACACAGAGAGTGGTGAATCTCTGGAACTCTCTGCCACAGAGGGTAGTCGAGGCCAGTTCATTGGCTATATTTAAGAGGGAGTTAGATGTGGCCCTTGTGGCTAAGGGGATCAGAGGGTATGGAGAGAAGGCAGGTACGGGATACTGAGTTGGATGATCAGCCATGATCATATTGAATGGCGGTGCAGGCTCGAAGGGCCGAATGGTCTACTCCTGCACCTAATTTCTATGTTTCTATACGTGACTGTGTACATTCACTACTTATCAATACTTTTCACTGAGATATGTGTATTGTTTTAACGGCTTCGCTGGAAGATATTTGTATCTATTTACCCGGAATATCTATACATTGATTCCATTCACTTTCTTCCATCTGATAACTATGTGTACTTACTGTGTTCATTACCTGGATCAACATCGCGATTCTATCAATTTGCAGAGCTACAAGACGGGAGCGGGAGAATAGAAGGAACCGGATAACTCTAGAGAGAGCTGGTATCGACTCGATGGGTCGAATTGTCCCCTCTGTACCATTATAATTGTTTCATCAGCATAGTCTTGCAGCCCAAACCGTCCATGCCGACCAAGATGTCCCATCTAAGGTAGTCCCATTTAGAGTCATTGGTTGATAGAGCTGTACATTCTGTGATTCTAAATCTGTGAACTTATTTTTACCTGAGATATTTGCACAATCGCTGTTAATTTTCTACTAGAAATATTTGTACATTCACACCATACTCCTACCAGGTGTTTGTGTATCTCTAACCGCTCATGTGTTTATGCTCTCATAATGTTGTATGATGATATTTTTACTTAATCCTTGTGTCAGCCACAATAGGAAGGAAGATCTGCCTCCAACTATTCGCTCCTCTCTATCGTCTACCAATGATTTCCGTTCACTCACTCGGTTTTAATTATATTCGTCCCTCCAAGATAATTCTCCGCGCATTAAGTTAAAACTCTGCAAAGTCAATGTTCATTCTCAGTGCTTCTTCGCCCTGTGGTGTGTGTGCGTTCATTCGTTGCGTTAATTCATTCATTTGTATCACAGAAATATCCCAATCTTAGCCAATATCATGATTACAGTATGTGATATGATCGTCGCTTCTATATACTCAATGTAGAGTGAATTGCCCAATGTGTTTAATATTTCCGCTTCCCCGGCAGTTGTTACTTACGGTCATTGCCTCTGCTGTAAAACTGTTTGACAGAATCATACAGTCCGATTCTAATTGAAGCGAAGCTCATTTGTCTCTGCAGCCCAGCCACCAGACCACTGTATAAACTCAAGGGTCCTTCTGTTCTGACCATGGTGACCACGGTCCCCAAAACCCCGCGGTATTTGATACTTGTGGATCCGTGGCAACTTGCAGCTTCTCCTTGAATCTAAAGCAGACGCGCGAGTTACTCGTGGATAACAACAACAGAAATAATTTTTCCTAATTTCACTTTCACCGCTTAAACCAATAATCTAATTTCGTCACCGAGACATTTGAGTTTCAAAATACATTTCGGAGAGAACAAAAAAATAAATAATGTTTTTGTTTGTTCCGCTCGTTACCTGTAATCTAACTTTAGCCGTGTCTAAGGGGAAGGTGATGAGATCGGCGATGCAAGCTGCCGTGCCAGCACTCAGGAAGCGCACACCGGGAGTTGGAGGAACTATGGATGGTTTCAACCCTACCATCCTGACCAAAGATTGCAAAACCTCGCCAGGATCTAGAGGGAAGGAATGAAGAAGGCACGTCGTTGGCTACTCAGGTTACCAAGGTGGCTGATGCATTGGCTTTGAAGGTTCTTTTTTGCATTCATTGGAACAGAAAAATAAATCTGTGCTATTTCACACATTGTACGTCTCTTTTCCCATATGTAAATAGTCTACATCTCTCATAAGTCCATGGACATTTCCAGCACCATGTTGTCTGTATTCATAGTCTTTTCACCAGTCCTATAACCCCACCAGTCCCTCCTCTATTAATTTCCTGAAGACTAGAACACATGATTACACTGCCGCCGGTGTCCCTCCCACCCCTTTCACATGGTAATCACGGGCAGCATTTTACACGTTGTTACACCATTCTCACATCTCCTAATGGAAGCACCAAATCGCTACAATTTGTCATGCTACATGTTTTGTATTTGTTGAGTCACGCAGGCCTTTCATCCCAACTTGTCCATGCTGACCAGATGCCTTATCTGAGCTAGTTCCATTTGGCCACACTTGGCTCAATAGACAATAGACAATAGGTGCAGGAGCAGGCCATTTGGCCCTTCGAGCCAGCACCGCCATTCAATGTGATCATGGCTGATCATCCCCAATCAGTACCCCGTTCCTGCCTTCTCCCCATATCCCCTGACTCCACTATTTTTAAGAGCCCTATCTAGCTCTCTCTTGAAAGCCGATATCCCTCTAAACCCTTCCTATCCATGCATCTGTCCAAGTGTCTGTTAAATATTGTTATTTTGCCTGTATCTCCTCTGGAAGATCATTCCATATACCGACCATCAAAATTAAATTTTATTCATAAATAATATTTACAAAAATTACATAACTGCATATAACCATATAACCATATAACAATGACAGCACGGAAACAGGTCATCTCGGCCCTACAAGGCTGTTCCGAACAACTTTTTTTCCCTTAGTCCCACCTGCCTGCACTCATACCATAACCCTCCATTCCCTTCTCATCCATATGCCTATCCAATTTATTTTTAAATTATACCAATGAACCTGCCGCCACCACTTCCACTGGAAGCTCATTCCACACCGCTACCACTCTCTGAGTAAAGAAGTTCCCCCTCATGTTACCCCTAAACTTCTGTCCCTTAATTCTGAAGTCATGTCCTCTTGTTTGAATCTTCCCTATTCTCAAAGGGAAAAGCTTGATCACAACAACTCTCTATCCCTCTCATCATTTTAAAGACCTCTATCAAGTCCCCCCTTAACCTTCTGCGCTCCAGAGAATGAAGACCTAACTTATTCAACCTATCTCTGTAACTTAGTTGTTGAAACCTAGGCAACATTCTAGTAAATCTCCTCTGTACTCTCTCTATTTTGTTGACATCCTTCCTATAATTGGGCGACCAAAATTGTACACCATACTCCAGATTTGGTCTCACCAATGCCTTGTACAATTTTAACATTACATCCCAGCTTCTATACTCAATGCTCTGATTTATAAAGGCTAGCATACCAAAAGCTTTCTTTACCACCCTATCTATATGAGATTCCACCTTCAAGGAACTATGCACGGTTATTCCCAGATCCCTCTGTTCAACTGTATTCTTCAATTCCCTACCATTTATCATGTACGTCCTATTTTGATTTGTCCTGCCAAGGTGTAACACCTCACACTTATCAGCATTAAACTCCATCTGCCATCTTTCAGCCCATTTTTCCAAATGGCCTAAATCACTCTGTAGACTTTGGAAATCCTCTTCATTATCCACAACACCCCCTATCTTGGTATCATCTGCATATTTACTAATCCAATTTACCACCCCTTCATCCAGATCATTGATGTACATGACAAACAACAAAGGACCCAACACAGATCCCTGAGGCACCCCACTAGTCACCTGCCTCCAACCCGACAAACAGCCATCCACCATTACCCTCTGGCTTCTCCCATTCAGCCACTGCTGAATCCATCTTGCTATTCCTGCATTTATACCCAACAGTTTAACCTTCTTAACCAACCTTCCATGAGGAACCTTGTCAAAGGCCTTACTAAAGTCCATATAGACAACATCCACTGCTTTACCCTCGTCAATTTCCCTAGTAACCTCTTCAAAAAATTCAAGAAGATTAGTCAAACATGACCTTCCAGGCACAAATCCATGTTGACTGTTCCTAATCAGACCCTGTTTATCCATGCATGACTCTCTTTACATTCACAGTCTTGTCCCGTCTATACATTCAGTGTTGTCAACAATCTACATTTGTCGTGCCATCAAGTGAATACATTCTATGTACAAAGGACATTGCCACTCACTAGGCCCCTTTGAATGATACATCTTTCAGGTATTTGTGTTATGCAGGGTACTCAGTGGCAGAACTGGAGATGGGAGTCTTTCCTCACAAACCCTTTGTGTTGGCTGCACCGACCTTCACTGTAACCTCCTGCAACCTCAAATGAGCCAGGTGGCAGCACTCACTTGCAGACATCTGATGACACTGGAATGCCAGCAAGGTTCGGGTAGACCAAAGTGCATCTTTCACAATGCTGATGCTCTTAATGTTCGTCAAGCTACACTCAGGTGCTTGGGGAGAGGGAAAAGCTCCTTACCACAGACTTGGAGGGGAAATGACAAATCCATTCATTCCACAAATTCAAAATTAAGATAAAAGCTGCCTTTTGGTCATAGAGACAAAATGCAAAATATAAAATTTCAAAACACATTTTATCAAAAGCAAGAAAAACTGTAGTTTTGTAATAATATCTAAATATCTAAAACATATTATAAATTGTCCTAGGTATACAAAATTGCTGGGGAAACTCAGCGGGTGCAGCAGCATCTATGGAGCGAAGGAAATAGGCGACGTTTCGGGCCGAAACCCTTAATTGTCCTGGTGGATTCACCATGAACTGCATTGCCACTATAGTAGGGATAGACACAAAATGCTGGAGTAACTCAGCAGGACAGGCAGCATCTCTGGAGAAAAGGAATGGGTGACGTTTCGGGTCGAGAATGACAAAGGGTCTTGACCCGAAACCTCACCCATTCCTTCTCTCCAGAGATGCTGCCTGCCTCACTTACTTACTCCAGCATTTTGTGTCTACCTTTGGTGTAAACCAACATCTGCCGTTCCTTCCTACACTGTAGCAGAGATGTTGTGAACACATTTAGCATGCTGGGAATATTTGCCAGGAGATTAGGCTGCAATGTTTGGGATTTACATAAGCATGTGTCTGGTCTCCTAGACTGATTTGATGGATGATTGTGATTGTTTTTGTCTTTTTATTAACACTCTGTTAGGACGGGGGCAGGGGCTGAAATGTCATAATCTTGGTCATAAAATTGGATTTACAGATAGTACACTGGAAACAAAATACTGAATTACAGGGCTGGAAACACAGAAAAAATTAGCTGCTTTAAAAACCTGCCTTCTTAACATCTTTGTTAACCAACCACCAAGAGAAGTACAGCAAACTTCTGAATCCTTGGATTTAATAGCCTGTTCGCTTACATTTTGTCAAACAACATGGACACAAAACATAGAAACATAGAAACATAAAATTAGGTGCAGGAGTAGGCCATTCGGCCCTTCGAGCCAGCACCACCATTCAATATGATCATGGCTGATCATCCAACTCAGTATCCTGTATCTGCCTTCTCTCCATACCCCCTGATCCCTTTAGCCACAAAGGCCACATCTAACTCCCTCTTAAATATAGCCAATTAACTGGCCTCAACTACCTTCTGTGGCAGAGAATTCCACAGATTCACCACTCCTGTGTGAAAAATGTTTTTCTCATGACCTTTGGTCCAACATGTCCATGTTGACTCAGCTGCCCCATCTAAGCCAGTCCCATTGGCCCCACTTTTGACCCATGTGTCTCTGAAGCTTTCTTATCCATGTTCCTCACCAAATGTCTTTTCAATATCGCACCTGCCTCAACTACTTGGCTTGGCAGCTCATTCCATACACTCACCACCTTCTGCGTGAAAAAGTTGCTCCTGAGGTTCCTATTAAATCTTTCGCCTCTCACCTTAAACATATGCCTTCTATTTCTTGCTTTCCCCCAACCCTTGGAAAAAGCCAGAGTGCATTCACCCTGTGTGTGTGTGTGAAGAAAGCCAATGATATGTTAGCATCCATAGCAAAAGGATTTGAGTCTAGGAGCAGGGAGGTTCTACTGCAGTTGTACAGGGTCTTGGTGAGACCACACCTGGAGTATTGCGTACAGTTTTGGTCTCCAAATCTGAGGAAGGACATTATTGCCATAGAGGGAGTGCAGAGAAGGTTCACCAGACTGATTACTGGGATGTCAGGACTGTCTTATGAAGAAAGACTGGATAGACTTGGTTTATACTCTCTAGAATTTAGGAGATTGAGAGGGGATCTTATAGAAACTTACAAAATTCTTAAGGGGTTGGACAGGCTAGATGCAGGAAGATTGCTCCCGATGTTGGGGAAGTCCAGGACAAGGGGTCACAGCTTAAGGATAAGGGGGAAATCCTTTAAAACCGAGATGAGAAGAACCTTTTTCACACAGAGAGTGGTGAATCTCTGGAACTCCCTGCCACAGAGGGTAGTCGAGGCCAGTTCATTGGCTATATTTAAGAGGGAGTTAGATGTGGCCCTTGTGGCTAAGGGGATCAGAGGGTATGGAGAGAAGGCAGGTACGGGATACTGAGTTGGATGATCAGCCATGATCATATTGAATGGCGGTGCAGGCTCGAAGGGCCGAATGGCCTCTACTCCTGCACCTAATTTCTATGTTTCTATGTCTATGTTTCTATGTTCAGGAATTCAGCTGATCAAATGTTTCAAACCTTGTTATTGGGCTACAGTTTTGATTATTCTGTCCTGGAACTGGCCCTGTCTTCAGAGCCCCTGGAGGCTGCCAGAATGCACAATGATTGGGTGCCTGAAGATTTTCACAGGCCTTTCCAGGTGTGTTTTGGGTGAGGGATCTGGGCTAGGGGGTAGGAGAGTGAACGGTCGGCAATTTGGGGGATGACCCCAGAGTGGGTGAACAATGATCTCACTGTGGGAGAGAGCTGGTGGGTGTAGATCAGGGGAGGCTGGATTGGGGACGAGGAATGGTAGCAAGAGAATGGGGAACTGGAGATGGCAGGGGAAAGAGAGAAGAGAGTCAGTATGGAGAAAACGGAGACTGAAGAACACGGTGGATTAGGGTGAGTAGGCGCAAGAAAGTGTTTCTGTGCTTGATGGTGAGCATTTATGTTGGGTATGTGCGTGCATAAATGTTGGGGTTCACAGCAGAGCCCGGTCTCCATTAATCTTGGATCTCCTTGTCAATGGACCAGGATCTCACTCTGTCAAGTCCTTGGTGGACAAGTGCCACTCCACACTGAAAGGATAAATGGAAAGACAACTTCCATTCTTCAGAGCTGGAATGGAAGCAGGACATCCTCTACACCGAGGGATCGCCCGTGACGAAGAAAATGGGAAAGCTATGCGTGGAATGGAAGAATCCACTAGAGACTAGAGACGGAAATTAGCTACTGATTGGCTACAATCTCGCATATTTACATGCAAATGTTCATTAATATGCACTGTCCCTATAAACAAATTATTATTATTATCATCCTCCGTCTAGTTCGACTGTGGAATTTTCTGCCTCGGATGGAGGCAGGTTCTCTGGATGCTTTCAAGAGAGAGCTAGATAGGGCTCTTAAAAATAGCGGAGTCAGGGGATATGGGGAGAAGGCAGGAACGGGGTACTGATTGGGGATGATCAGCCATGATCACATTGAATGGCGGTGCTGGCTCGAAGGGCCAAATGGCCTACTCCTGCACCTATTGTCTATTGTCTATTGTCTATTGACTATTTCCAATATTCCCTGTATTCTTTTGAGGTGGTGTCGGTTAAGCAGCATAATCAAGAGACCCAACTCTGCACAAAGTATAATGTTGTCTATAATCCTTACAGAATTCATCCTCACAGGATCCATGCACTCTTCACTGAACCATTACGAATGTTATTATAGTTTTTCCCATCAGATAAATGTCTATTTGGATGTTTCCCATACTCAAGCTACTATCTTAAAACTGGTACATATAATCAAAATGATCAACAGTATAAAATATTAAAGAATTACATTGAATAAATGTAAACCACTCACTCCACAGAAAAAGATGGTCAATATTTTAAATACACGACTTCTCTCAAAGTCTTTCAAAATTACCTTGAATGGATGGATATGTGAATGGACTGTTCAGCGGGAACAAATCTCGGATGAGTTCTCACTGACGTCTGGCTGCTGTGTACAGATACTGGTGCTGACCTGGTTTTTGTACAGTTGTTTAAACTTCAACAGTTCAGACACTGGGTCAAAGTACAGCCTGAAGTGGGTGCTCCTAAAAGGATCATAAATGATTGCTGTTGCCATTTCTGCTTGCCTCAGCCTAAGAATTTCGTCATTATTTCACCACAGAAGTTAACAGGAAGCTCGGCTCACGACTTATAACTTTAACCTTCATCATGCAGACAAATGACCTAAATGTCCCAGGCTATTGTGGCTCGATAGAACAAAGTTCTTGAGAAAAAACAAAGGTGGAGCAGACAGACAGCAAGAGTTATTTTGAAACTTCCTCTCTTGAGATGTAGAGGTCAGCATTTTCTGCAGCAAAGGAAAACTGCAGCTCAACATTTCACAAGTAATTTTCATGTTTATTCCACTATGAGGTGATATGCTATCTTAAAGTAATTTTATGGTCTGCCTTTTAATAAATTATATGGGCTGTGTGGAATTTGTCAAAGTCCATTGATTTTTCAAACTAAAATAATTCCTTCGATTGATTTAAGGCAGGGGTTCCCGACCTTTTTCGTCCCATTTACCCCTGGCAACTTTAATAGACAATAGGTACAGGAGTAGGCCATTCGGCCCTTGGAGCCAGCACCGTCATTCAATGTGGTCATGGCTGATCATCCACAATCAGTACCCCGTTCCTGCCTTCTCCCCATATCCCCTGACTCCACTATCTTTAAGAGCCCTATCTAGCTCTCTCTTGAAAGTATCCAGAGAACCGGCCTCAGACTCACAACTCTCTGTGTGAAAAAGTGTTTCCTCGTCTCCGTTCTAAATGGTTTACCCCTTATTCTTAAACTGTGACCCTTGGTTCTGGACTCCCCCTTCATCAGGAACATGTTTCCTGCCTCTAGTGTGTCCAAATCCTTAATAATCTTATATATTTCAATAAGATATCCTCTCATCCTTCTAAACTCGAGATTATACAATCCCAGCCTCTCCATTCTCTCAGCATATGACAGTCCCACCATCCCGGGAATTAACCTTGTGAACCTACACTGCACTCCCTCAATAGCAAGAATGTCCTTCCTCAAATTAGGGGACCAAAATTGCACACAATACTCCAGGTGTGGTCTCACTAGGGCCCTGTACAACTGTAGAAGGATCTCTTTGCTCCTATACTCAACTCCTCTTGTTATGAAGGCCAACATGCCATTCGCTTTCTTCACTGCCTGCTGTACCTGCATGCTTACTTTCATTGACTGATGAACAAGGACCCCCAGATCCCATTGTACTTACCCTTTTCCCAACTTGACACCATTTAGATAGTAATCTGCCTTCCTGTTTTTGCTACCAAAGTGGATAAACTCACATTTATGCACATTAAACTTCATCTGCCATGTATCTGCCCACTCCCCCAACCTGTCCAAGTCACCCTGCATTCTCATAGCATTCACACTGCCACCCAGCTTTGTGTCATCTTTAAATTAGCTAATGTTACTTTGAATCCCTTCATCCAAATCATTGATGTATATTGTAAATAGCTGCGGTCCCAGCACCGAGCCTTGCGGTACCCCACTAGTTACTGCCTGCCATTCTGAAATGGACCCATTAATCCCTACACTTTGTTTCCTGTCTGCCAACCACTTCTCTATCCATGTCAGCACTCTACCCCCAATACCATGTGCCCTAATTTTGCCCACTAATCTCCTATGTGGGATCTTATCAAATGCTTTCTGAAAGTCCAGATATACTACATCCACTGGTTCTCCCTTGTCCATTTTCCAAGTTACATCTTCAAAAAATTCCAGAAAATTAGTCAAGCATGATTTCCCCTTCGTAAATCCATGCTGACTCGGACTGATCCTGTTACTGCTATCCAAATGTTCCGCTCTTTCATCTTTTATTATTGACCCCAGCATCTTCCCCACCACCGATGTCAGGCTAACTGGTCTATAATTCCCAGTTTTCTCTCTCCTGCCTTTCTTATAAAGTGGGATAACATTAGCTACCCTCCAATCCACAGGAACTGATCCTGAATATATATAGAACATTGGAAAATTTTCACCAATGCATCGACGATTTCTAGAGCCACTTCCTTAAGTACCTTGGGATGCAGACCATCAGGCCCTGGGGATTTATCAGCCTTCAGTCCCATCAGTCTTCCCAACACCATTTCCTGCCTAATGTGGATTTACTTCAGTTCCTCCGTCACCCCAGATCCTCTGGCCAGTACATCAGGAAGATTGTTTGTGTCCTCCTTAGTGAAGATGGATCCAAAGTACCTGTTCAACTCATCTGCCATTTCCTTGTTCCCCCATAATAAATTCACCATTTTCAGTCTTCAAGGGTCCAACTTTGGTCTAAACTATTTTTTTCCTCTTCACATACCTAAAGAAGCTTTTACTATTTTCCTTTATATTCTTGGCTAGCTTACCTTCATACCTCATCTTTTCTCCCTGTATTGCCTTTTTAGTTATCTTCTGTTGCTCTTTAAACATTACTCAATCCTCTTACTTCCTGCTCATCTTTGCTACGTTGTACTTCTTCTCTTTAATTTTTATACTGTTCCTGACGTCCCCTTGTCAGCCATGGTCGCCCCTTATTCCTTTGGAATCTTTCTTCCTCTTTGGAATGAACTGATCCTCCAGTGGTGGGGGTATCTATCACACACGTGAAATCTTTATGCAACTTTGTGATCTTACTTTACAAATGTTCCTTTGAAGTGACCTGCATGGATGATATGGCAGGCAGTAAGCAATTTCCAACTGAAAATTTGACTTGCTAGTTATTTTTGTACTGCTGATATCTAGGTAACTATTTTCAAGATCTGTTCTCTGCCAGAGATAGAATGGAACTCCTGGGGCACATTATAAAACAGTGCGAATGAATCATTGTGAATGGGTGGACATTAGAAGGATGTTTCTCCAGGTGGGATAATCCAAATCTTCAAGGCAGAGTTTCAGGATAAAAGCATGGCCATTTTGAAATTGAGATGAGATTCACTGTTAAAAATTGTGAATCTTTGGAATTCTATCCCAATGATATGGGAATAGTGAGTCATAGAGTCATACCGGATGGAAGCAGGCCATTCAGCCCAACTCATCCATTCCAACCAGGTTTTATAACTGAGCTAGTACCATTTGCCTAGATTAGGCCCGTATCCTCCAAACTTTTCCTTCCCATATAGCTGTTTAAATATATTTTAAATGTCACAGTTGTACCTCAAAGTCAAAGTCAAAGTATCCTTTTTTGTCATTCAGACCTTTCGGTCTGAACGAAATTTCGTGCCTTGCAGTCATACATATAATAAAATAACAAATACACACAATAAACACAAATTTAACATCCACCACAGTGAGTTCACCAGGCACCTCCTCACCTCCTCCTGCCTCTATAACTGACATATGTTGATAGCAGAGAGTGATATTTGGACTACATGGAATAAAAGGTTATGGAATTTCAGAAGAGATGTGAAACAGGCTAATAATCAAATCTTTAACATATTAAGTGATGGACTGGGCTCAAAGGGACATGGAGCTTAGCTTATTCCTGCACTTGTGTCTTGTATTCTTCTTTCCAGAGTTGGCTACCAAAGAAGTCCTGGCACACAATGATAATGGGAATGGAAATATCCTGCAAGATCTTTTATTATGACAACAAATTAAAACCTCAGGTTTGAAAGCAGGTGCTGTTTATCACACACAATCATCTCCCCGCTCCGTATTTTTTAATCAATCAATCTGCATAATACAAAACAAAGCTTCAGAATAGATATTTTCCATTCACCAAGACCATTTTAATGATTCTACATTCATTTGTCATATTGTAAAGTGTAAACATAGAAATTAATTTGTATAAAAATGTGTTTCACAGATGATGCAATATCAGCAATAGGGAATATTCCATAACCTATAACAAAAGTTTGAAAAGTGTCATTGATTTGACCAAAGGTTCCAAGTAAAATCTCGTTTGACCTGTTTGCTGTAGTTGTTTGAAGTGTATACTTTGAGGATGTGACTATCAAGGCAAAACCAATTTTTTTGGCATATTTGAATTTTCAGAAAAGTTCTAGTATATCTGACACAGTAGATTGGTTCAGAAGGTTAGTCCACTTGGGGTTGGGGGCAACATGCCGACATAGTTGGAAAATTGGTTATTGCACAGAAAACAAAGAATGAGAATAAAGAAACCTTTCTCAGGTTGGTGTATGTTGACCAGTGGAGACCAGTGTATGTGTACTAGCTCTTAATCCTCAACATTAAAATGGTCCTGGAGTGGGAGGGTTGGGGGGGGGGGGGGGGGGGTGAAAATGTTGTATTTTCCAGTTTGCTGATGATACAAATCTACATGAGGTTGTGCTATTGGGATGAAGATATAAAAAAAAGATTCAAAGAGAAATTGAATGAGTGAGCAAGAATGCAATGTGGAAAAATCTGTGGATATCTTTAAGGAAGATATAGACAAATTCTTGATTAGAACGGGTGTCAAGGGTTATGGGGAGAAGGCAGGAAAATGGGATTAGGAGGTGAAGATAAGCCACGATTGAATGGCAGAGTAGACTCGATGGGCCGAGTGGCCTAATTCTACTCCTATAACTTGTGAAAATGTGAAGTTATCCACTGTAGAAATTCAGGTGAGTACTTGTCGACATACCAAATCTGCTCAATCTTCAAAGGAAGATGTTGACTCTACCACCAACCCATTGATAAGGTGGTGATTGCTGTTGTGGCACCATTCAATCAGACGATCAACCTTCCTCCACTCTGACTTGTCATTATCCGTAAATCATTCAACAATGGTGATGTCGTTGGCAAATTTAAAGATGTAGTTGGAACTGTGTCCAGCTACACAGTCATGGGTAAACAGTGAGTAGAGGAGGGGTCTGAACGCACAGCCTTGAGATACCCCCTGTGTTGATAGTTATCGAGGAGGAAGTGTCGTTGCCAACTCATACTAATTGTGGTCTGCTGATGAGGAATTTGAGGATTCAGTTGCAAAGGGATGCACAGAGACCCAGTTCCCTGAGCTTGGAAACATGTTTGGAGTGGATGATGGTGTTGAACACCGAGCAACAGCCTGACGTTTGTGTTTTTATTGTCCAAGTGGTCCAGTGCGGAGTGTGAAGCCAGCAAGGTCGCATCCCCCATTGATCTGTTGTGGCAAAGGAAAACAAAGGGGGAGAGGGAGAATAGAAGGATAAAGAATTTTAAAACAATAGCCCATGCAAATGTACAATGCTTAGGTTGGCAGCAAGGTTGTAAATGAATAGAAAATATGAATAAGTAGGCTAACAAATAATTAATTGATCCCAGGCTTATGTTTGAAAACCTTGACGAGTTTTGGAGAAAGTATATGTACAAGGGGCTGAAACCTCACATTTTTGAGGACTTTGGAAAATATGAGGCAGAGTGGATAATGGTTCAATAGCTTCTAATACAGTGGATGCACCAGGAGGTGTCGTTAACATGAAATGACTGTGATGCAGATGGAATTATACTATTAGCGCATTCTCATTGTGTCAGCACCTAGTCAGCACTAAGCTGGATGTCATTTCTATGTCATTTTAGTTGTTGGATTTGGCAAGGGGCCTAATTGCTACTTTGCCACATGACAGGATGCCACAAGTACACTGGGCTATTGAACATTTCTGTCAGAGCTCCAGAAAATAGTGTTACAGCAAAATAGGTCAGGCAGTCAAGTATGAAAAAGCAGCCCGCTCGAGAAACTCAGTCGATCAAGTGCACCTGTGGAGACAAGGGGATCTTCAATGTCTTGGGTCGTGACTCCATCAGCTTATTTTTGCTTCAGAATCCATCATCCACAGTCTCTTGTGCTTCTAAGAAAGCCTCAGAATTAAAAGACGTTCCTTTAGGAAGATGAGAAGGGATTTCTTTAATCAGAGAATGATGATTCTGTGGAATTCATTGCCACAGACCGCTGTGAAAATCAAGTCATTTAGTATTTTTAAGGCAGTGATTGACAGATTCTTGATTAGTAAGGCTGTCAAGGGTTATGGGGAGAAGGCATGAAAATGGAGTTGAGAGGGAAAGATAGATCATCGAAGATTGAATGGCGGAGTAGGCTTGATGGGCCGAATGGCCTAATTCTGCTCCTATAAATGATGACCTTATAAAACAGATTTCAGCAAACTGAGTAGTGCCTGTGGAAAAAGAAAAAACTGGAATAATGTTTCAACGTTAACTCTGTTCATTTTAATATTCACGTTAAAACATTGTGTTCCTTTCTTTTCAACTCGCTGATTTTCTCTGCTGTTTATTATATTGGGATATTGGGACATGGCTTATTATAAGCCGTTTTAGGTTAGTGAGCACAGGGCTGGTGGGGACTAGATGTGAGCTGGGACATAAGCTTGCATGACCTCAAGATGAAGAATGATGGCCAGGTGTGTATTAGAATAATTAGGATTAGGAAAAAATATTGTTTGGCCTGCTGAATCCACAATCCAGAAATTTTATTTCAGTACAGAGTTAACAAGATACGCATTTCTGCAGTTAATGTTTGCAGCAGGCAATGTTACAGAAGTGGAAACAAGGATTCTTAATGATACCTCGGCAAGGCCAGGAGCATAATCAAGGACCAGTTGTACCCTGGCCACTTCCTCTTCTCCCCGCTTCCATCAGACAAAAGGTATAGAAGGGTGAAAACGCACACCTCCAGATTCAGGGACAGTTTTTTCCCAGCTGTTATCCGGCAACTGAATCATCCTACCACAACCAGAGAGCAGTGTTGAACTATTATCTACCTCTTTGATGACCCTCGGACTATCCTTGATCATACTTTGCTGGCTTTACCTTGCACTAAATGTTATCCCCTTATCATGGGTACACAAAAGTGCTGGAGAAACTCAGCGGGTGCAGCAGCAACTATGGAGCGAAGGAAATAGGCAACGTTTCGGGCCGAAACCCTTCTTCAGACCCCTTATCATGTATCTGTACACTGTAAATGGAGGGATTGTAATCATGTATTGTCTTTCTGCTGACTGGTTGGCATGCAACAAAAGCTTTTCACTGTACCTCAGTACACGTGACAATAAACTCAACTGAAATTAGAGTCAATGTTTGGCCAGGTTTTTCTCTGAATAAGCATGTAGCTGAAAACTACAGACGATTGGCTTTAGCCTCATAGGTTTGCCAGGGAGAATATTGTTGTTGTCCTGGAAATAGGCCATTTTGTTCTTATTTGTTGTTGGTGAATGACTCAAATGGCCCAGAGACATGATGGAAATTCACTTTTCCTATGTTTTATGCAAAAATTCAATATATCATAAACACATGAGCTAAAGGATATTGCTAGGGGAAGCCTTTCTGGATGTCCTGATGTTGTTGGTGAATGGTTTACATGTACACACACTGAGCAAAGTTATAAGCATCAGTGCTGGTGTTTACCCATTAAACCATGTTAAATGCAAGCCATTACAGAATTTCCACGCACAACCAGAAATAATCTTGCAATAATTCAGAATAAAACACATTGCTTGAATAACTCAACGGGATAGGCAACATGGATGGGTGACATTTCAGGTCGGGACCATTCTTCAGGTTGATTGCAGTAGAGATTAGAAAGCTGCAAAAGAGGCTGGGACAGGACAAAGCCAGGCAACTGATGGGTGGATACAGGTGAAGGGGGTATCCATCTATCAATTGCCTGGCTTTGAGCTGTCTGATCAATTCTCCAGCTTGCCAACCTCTACTACAATCAATCTAAGGAATGGTCTGGACTTGAAACGTTGCCTATCCAAAAATACTGCCTGACAATATTCCACCACTCACCCATAGCCCCTCAGGCACGGCTCATTTCCCCTCATCCCCTACCACCCCCCCCCCCCCCCCCCTCCTCTTCATGTGTGGGAGGGGAGGAGGGGTGTGAGGGTGTGTGTGGGCAGGGGGTGGAGGTGGGATGGGGAGAGCGTGGTGTGGGGGGTGAGGGTGTGGGTGTGGGGAGTGTGGGGGAGGGGTGTGGGGGAGGGGGTGTGTGGGGGAGGGGGTGGGGGGGGGCGGTGTGGGGGAGGGGTGGGGGGGGGGGGGGGGGTGGGGGGGGGGGGGGGGGGAGGGGGAGGGGGGGGGGGGGGGGGGTGGGGGGGGGGGGGGGGGGGGGGGGGTGGGGGGGGAGGGGTGGGGGGGTGGGGGGGTGGGGGAGGGGGGTGTGGGGGGGGGGGGGGGGGGGGGGGGGGGGGGGGGGGGGTGGGGGGGGGGGGGGGGGGGGGGTGGGGGGGGGGGGGGGTGGGGAGGGGGGGTGGGGTGGGGGGAGGGGGGGGGGGGGGGGGGAGGGGTGGGCGGGGGGGGGAGGTGGGGGGAGGGGGGTGGGGGGAGGGGGGGGGGGGGGGGTGGGGGAGGGGGTTGGGGGGGGGGGGGTGGGGGGGGAGGGGGAGGGGGGGTGGGGGGGGGGTGTGGGGGAGGGGGGGGGGAGGGGGGTGGGGGGGGAGGGGGTGGGGGGTGGGGGGTGGGGGGGGAGGGGGTGGGGGGGGAGGGAGGGGGGCGGGGTGGTGGGGGAGGGGGTGTGGGGAGGGGGGTGGGGGAGGGGTGTGGGGGGAGGGGGGTGTGTGGGGGGAGGGTGGTGGGGGGGGGGTGTGGGGGAGGGGTGTGGGGGAGGGGGGTGTGGGGGAGGGGTGTGTGTGGTGGAGGGGATGTGGGGAGGGGTGTGTGGGGGAGGTGGTGTGGGGGAGGGGGTGTGGGGAGGGGGTGTGGGGGAGGGGTTTGTGGGGGAGGGGGGGTGGGGAGGGGGATTGTGTGGGGGAGGGGTGTGTGGGGGAGGGATTGTGTGGGGTATGGGGGATTTGTGTGGAATTAATATAGAAAGAGCTGCCAGAGAAAGTAGTTGAGGCAGGTACTAAAATAACATTTCAAAGGCATTTAGACAGGTACATGGATAGAAAAGGTTGAGAGGGATATGGACCAAATGCAGGCAAATTGGACTAGCGTAGATGGGGCATCTTGGTCAGCATGGACAAGTTGGATAGAAGGGCCTATTTTTGTGCTTATATGACTCTATGACATGCAGCTCGCACTTTGCACACAACTTCCAGCCTTGTGCCACATCAGGGTTGCATGCACAGATATTGTAACACTATTCAACTGGGTTGGTCAAACAGGTAAAAAGCCCACGTCATCTGAGGGAAAGTGAAAAATAGAATCCAGATTTGTTATGGGGACATGAAGCAAAGGGTGATCATTAACAGAAATATTGTTACTTGTGAGCTTCCACAGATAACACGTATTCAATTGCTTGTTCATTGTGATATACATTCATGAACTACAGCTAAAGTTAGGGGTAGGGAGAAGAGGTTTGCACATAACACAAATTCTGGCCAAATATTTGACGGAAAGAAATCTTTAGATTGCAAAAGGATATGAATGCTGCCACTATATGAGCGAAAAATGGCAAATTGTATTTTATCCAGGGAGATGTGAAATAAAAGGTAAGGAAATAAACAATTAATGGGAGGATGTTGAGTTATGAATCATAACTGTATGCCCACTCATCCTTAAAGGTAATAGGGCAGGTCAATAAAGTGGTTACAAATCATACAGGAAGTTACCATTTATTAACCATATAACCATATAACAATTACAGCACGGAAACAGGCCATCTCGGCCCTTCTAGTCTGTGCCGAACACTTATGTTCCCCTAGTCCCATCTACCTGCACTCAGACCATAACCCTCCATTCCTTTCCCATCCATCCATATACCTATTAGCCAAGGTACACAATATAAGAGCAGGAAGATTATGGCAAAAGTATATTATTGGGACTGACTGGGCTACTTGGTTGAAAATTGCATAGAGTTCTGGTCATACAATTATTGCCTTCCACCAGAGTGCACTGTGGTGAATGTCTGTTCATTTTTATGTAGTTGTGTGTCTTTGGTACAATTTTTGTACAATTTTGGCAAATCAAATTCCTTGTATGTTTACATACTTGGCTAATAAATGAATTACAATACAATACAATACAATGCTGACCGATGAGTTAAGTTCCTCCGGCAATTTGTTTTTTGCTTGAGATTCCAGCAACTGCTGTCCCTTGTGTCTCCATATTACAGAATAGATTTATTTTCACTGGAGATTTATCTTGTCAGGTCAAGCCAATTGTAAGTTTTATGAAATATTGAAAAAGCCATGATTTTCTTTGGGACAAAGGAAGTTGAGGTGCATAAAATTATGAGAAATCTTAATAGAGTAAATAGGAAGGAGTTTGGCCCCAACAACAAAAGTTCACAAACCAGGGGGCATAGATTTAAATTAACTGATGGAGAATTGAAGCACATAAATAGATCATGAGACAGTCAATGAACAGAAAGAGGCAAACTTCAGTGTTGTGTCTATCAACATAACCCACAGAGAGATAAGTATCTTAGTTACCAACTTTCAGATTTTGGAACTTAACCACATATGATAATGGGAGTTACATTATGATTGAATCTACGATATTGGTGAACACTGACAATCACATCATAAAATTCCAACAACTGACAGTGCACAGTTCATTTTCCTGCCACTTTGTTATTATTTAGATCAGCAAATAAGAATATGAATTTATTTTAATAGAAATTATAGTTTTAATAAGTTTACAAGAAAAGATTATGAGAATAATACAGTTTAAAACTGTGAAGTTGGTGTTTGAAGGACAGCACATGTTTGCTTGTATTATTGCTTAGGGTAGCCCCATAGCAGAAGCATTCAGGCCACGGGGCTGGAAACTGGAAGTATCCTGAGCTAATTCTGCTACCACCGTCATCTATTGCGACAAGTGATGGCTCCCACTGATTGTCGCCGGAAGTTTGCATCCTTTTCAGGACGGACGATGACAGCGAGATCAACATTTGTAACAAGATGGACACAGAAGGAAGAAGATGGCTTAGGGTGCTGTGTCAGTACACCATGAATAGCCTATTGCTTAATATCTGCTTTGGTCATCTAAACTACACTACCCGAAAATAAGATCAAAGTCAATTCTTCTGTAAGTTCAGTCATCCGGGATTGAACAGTGGCGACAATATACTCCTGAACAAAGAAACAACCAGAATGTTGTCCTCACCGTAATAAGGATTTCAACACCAACTTGCGTTTATACACCACTTTTTAAAAGAGAAAAATGTTCAAGGATTTTGACAGAAGTATAGGGGGGGTTGCACGTAAGGTCACTGGGTCATAGGGCTTGACGCACGGAACCGATCAATCCATCTGGAGGACATCCGTAACTTCCGGTATATGTTATTAATGCAAGAAACGCGTACTTTCCTGCCTGTTAAAAACCGCCAAAATGTTGAATTTTTGCGCTGAAAAAAATTGTGGAAGTCGGGGTAAGTGTGAGAGACATGTACCCAATTTCAGAATTCCAAAAGTGAAGCGAAATGAAGGTAAAGAGAAGCGAGAGGTGAAGGGACAACAGCAGCTAAAGTGCTTGGTAAACATTGGCCATGCAGATATTGGAATTGAAAATATTGGGAATTATCGCGTTTGCTCACTGCATTTCATCAACAGTAAGGCATTATTTGTGTTTTTTCTTGATTCCTTTGGTATCTAAAAAGTCTCAGAAGTGATAAATCTGTCTGTAAATTTTTCTTCAGATGCGTTTTCATTTTGTATGTAAAAACCCACTTGAGAACCATGGGCGATTTAAAAAATTTACAGTCAGATTGATCACTCCTGAAACTTTTTAGATGCCAAAGGAATCAAGAAAAAACACAAATAATGCCTTACTGTTGATGAAATGCAGTGAGCAAACGGCCAATGTTTTCTAAGCACTCTGTCTGTTGTCCCTTCAGCTCTCGCTTCTATCTACCGTCATTTCTCCTCATGTTTGGAATTCTGAAGTAGGCTAATTGTCTCACACGCTTATCCTGATTTCCATAATTATTTACAGCGCAAAAATTGACAATTTCAGAGGGTTTTAACGGGCCCGCTACGCTGGAAACAATGGTAAGTGCCTACCTGCAGTTCATCGCGTGTACTCCACTTGGCGTTGCGTAGCAACAGCATGGGTCATGGGTCGTGACCCGACTGCCGTGAAACCTCCCTATAATTGGAAAAAAGTTAAGCCAAGATGGGCGTTTGCGCTGTGTCAGGCTTGGTCAGGGAAACGGCATTGACTGAGAGTTGCAGTAAAATACAGTGCAAGAACAAACCCTTCGGCTCACAATGTCTGTGCCTAACATGATACCAGCACCATCACTTATCTACCTCCATATAACCCATATCCCTCCATTCCCTGTATATCCACATATCTATTTAACAGTCTTCCAAATGCCACTAAATGTATCTGTTTCAACCCCCATTTGGTGTGCTGTAGTACAGTATAACCCCAGCAGAGTGATCACCCTCTTCTTGTTTCCATCCTCCACCCATTTGAAGAACCTTCTAGGATATTCACCATCCTTACTGAAGTATGGGACTCCTGATTAATATGAATTGCAATATCTCATGCGCTTTGCTAACCTCTCCCAGTATATTATGACCTCTGGTGTAACCCTTTACAGTTAAGCAAATAATCAGAATATTTGCAGCTGACACAAAACTTGATAATGTTTGAGAAGAAACGAGATGGAATAAGGAAGGTGGCTACAAGCCGGTGAAATAGGAACATTTATTCCACATGCAAAATAACACCAATAAGTATTGCTGAAATTTTGTAATAAATAGTTAACTAATATCAAGGGAGGAGGCCACACTGGAGCAGTGGAGCAGGGGCTGTGAAACTCTGCTTTTATCTGAGTAGCCTACGTACAGTTGCCTGCCGTTTGATACCACTAGATGATGTTGGGTGTCCTCCACATTTTAGGTATTTTTTTAATTTATTTATTTTATTTTATTTTATTAGAAGTACGGTAAATTACAATAACACACAACACATATATCTTAATACATTTTTTGTACCGCTTCATTTTTTTTTTAAAGCTTTAAGAAAAAGATAGAAGTAAGGAAAGTAAAGAAGGTGCGCAAGAGTTGTGAAGTGCAAGAGAGTGTTGGGAAAAGAAAGCCCCTTAGAAAAGAAGTTAGAGAAGGAAGTAAAGTAAGAAAGTAGACCCTAGAAAAGAAAGAAAAAGAAAGTAAGGACAATCGCTCTATTATAACATTAAACTCCGCAGAAAGACTACCAACCAAGTCTGTTTTTGTTGTTTTATCTCCCAATGCCAGGTCCTGATACCATTTATTTATTTATTTATTTTAAAAATTACTATTGCACCTCATGCTTGTAATAGGTCCATAAACGTAGACCACGTCTTTTGGAATTGGTTTGCTTTACCTGCTAAGAGGAATCTCATCTCTTCCAGATGTAATGTTTCAAACATATTTGATGTCCACATTTTTATTGTTGGTGTGGGCGCATTTTTCCAGAATTTAAGTATGAGCTTTTTTCCCATTATTAGCCCGTAATTGAGTAAATTCTTCTGATACACGTTTAATTCAGGGATACCTTCCGATATCCCAAAAATGATCCATTCTGGTTTTGGTACCAGTTTTATTTTAATTAATTTTGAAAAAATATCAAATATTCCATGCCAGAATTTTTGGATTTTTGTACAAAAAACAAAAGAGTGCGCTATGGTAGCTTCTTGACACAGACATTTATCACAGATTGGTGAAACATTAGGAAAGATTTTATTTAATTTAGTTTTTGAATAATATAGTCTATGTAATGTTTTGAATTGGATAAGCGTATGTCGTACGTTGATCGAGCATTTATGCACCTGTAGTAAGTGATTATCCCAGCTCTCTTTTGAATTTTTTATAGCTAATTCTTGTTCCCAGTCTCTTCTAATTCCATCTGTTGTGGGTATTTCTATGTTTAAAATGATATTATATAAGTACGATATTAAGTTAGCTGATTCCGCCTTTGTCTTCATTGCTTCATCCAGTAAGTCGGAAGGCATATTATGATAGTCTTTTGTGTATTTTTTCAAATAATCACAAATTTGAAGATATTTAAAATATTGGTTATTTTTCAAATTATATTTCAGTTGTAGTTGTTGAAATGATAGTAATTTTCCCACTTCATACAGATCTTCGAGCGTTTTGATTCCCATTCTTTCCCATTGTATAAATGATTTGTCTATGATTGATGGTTTAAACGATGGGTTATTGGCTATTGGTATTGAGAGAGATAGGTTTCTTAATTTTAGATTCTGTTTTATTTGTTTCCATGTTCTAATTGTGCTATGTATAATTGGGTTTTTATTATAATTTTTATTATTCAGATTTATTGGTGAGAGGATAATCGCTCCTATATTACTCGGGGAGCAGTCCACTTTTTCCATTACAATCCATTCCGCCTGCTGGGCAGAATTGTCCAGCAGGTGAATCATATTTTTAATATTTACTGCCCAATTATAATACATAAAGTTAGGGAGCGCTAGACCCCCCCCACTCTTTTCGTTTATTAAGGTGTGTTCTTTGTATTCTATGGGGTTTATAATCCCATATGAAATTTGTAATGTCTGAGTCCAATTTTTTGAAAAACTTTTTTGGGAGATATATAGGTATTGATTGAAATAGGTATAGAATTTGTGGTAAGAAAATCATTTTTATAGCGTTTATTCTGCCTATTAAGGACATCGGAAGTGTTTTCCAGAATTTAATCAAATTATTTAATTTCTTAAGTAGGGGATTATAATTGGCTTTAAACATATCCTGGTAATTTCTAGTAATTTAAATTCCCAAATATTTGAATTTTTCTGTAGCTATTTTAAAGGGGAATTTCCTGAGATGTGTTGAGTCTTTTGGTTTTATCGACATAATTTCACTTTTGTTCCAATTTATTCTATATCCTGAAAAGGATCCAAAGTCCTCAATTAAATTTAATATATTCGGTATACTAATTTGTGGTTTTGTGATGTACAGTAGTACATCATCGGCATATAGGGATATTTTGTTATTTGAATATTTTGTATTATAACCGTAAATATCCAGGTGTGTTCTTATTTTTTCAGCAAGGGGTTCAATTACCAAAGCAAATAACAGCGGAGATAATGAACAACCTTGTCTATTGCCCCTTGATAGTTCAAATTTCGAGGATAATATATTATTAGTTAGTATTCTAGCCGTAGGTTTGTTATATAATAGTTTTATCCATGCAATGAAGTTCTCTCCCAATTGGAATTTTTGCAATAGTTTAATCATATAATCCCAGTCTACTTGATCAAACGCTTTTTCTGCGTCCAGTGAGATGATAGCTAACTCTTGGTCGTGAGATTTATGTGAGTGCATTATGTTAAGCAAACGTCTCAAGTTATTGAATGAATGTCTCTTAGGTATAAATCCTGTTTGATCCTCATTTATTAGTCTACTAACATACCTGCTTAGTCTACTGGCTAGTGTTTTCGCTATTATTTTTTGATCCGTATTTAACAAAGCAATAGCTCTATATGATCCTGGTTCTTCTATATTTTTATCTTTTTTAAGTATTAATATGATCGTTGATTCTGCTAGTGTTTCAGGTAAGCTTTGCTCCTCAAAAGCATATGTATACATTTTCTGTAATCGTGGAGTAACTATGTCATAAAAAGATTTATAAAATTCATTACTGAATCCATCTGGTCCTGGTGTTTTTCCATTCTTTAGTGTTTTTATTGTGTCTTCTATCTCCTTAGAAGTAATTTGTGCTCCCAGTTCCTCTTGTTCCCTCAGTTCTAATTGTGGTAGGTTACAGTTATCTAGAAATTCTGAAATTTTATTATTGTCTATTAACGTTTTAGATGTGTATAGATTCTGGTAAAATTGAGCAAATCTTTTATTGAGATCCTTGGGTAATGTTAATAATTCCCCTCTATCTGATTTAATCTTTAATATTGCATTCTCTTTTTCCCGTATTTTCAGTTGGCGTGCTAAAAGTTTGTGGGGTTTATCCCCGAATTCGAAGTGTTCTTGTTTTGTGATTTGAAATAATGTTATAACTTTCTCTGACAGTAATTTATTTAGCTTGAATTTCAATAATAGGATTTTATTATGTTTATCCATAGTTGGATCTTTAGCATTATCTGTATCTAATTGTTTTATTTGTTCTTCTAAATGTCTTTGTTCATTCTTATTCTTTTTATTTTGATAAGCTTGAAATGAAATAATGACTCCTCTAATAAATGCTTTGAAGGATTCCCATAATAGCGTGGGGGATATATCTGGTGTATCATTTATCTCAAAAAATAGGTCCATCTGTTTTTTTAGATATATACTCCCTTGTGGGTCTTTTAAAATTTGCGAGTTAAACCTCCAGAACGATTTATTCATAGACATTCCTTCTAGTTTTAAAACAAAAGTTAACGGGGAGTGGTCTGAGATCGCATTAGTGTGGTATTTAGGGTTCATAGTGTGCGGAATTAATTTTGTATCCACAAGAAAATAGTCTATCCGTGAGTATGTTTTATGCACCGTTGAATAAAACGAATAATCCCTTCCCGTCGGGTTTGCAATCCTCCACACATCTACTATATTTGTGTTTTCCATATATGTATGTAAAAGTTCACTGGTTTTAGATTTCCTATTACCTTTTTGTTTTTGCATCGATTTATCTAGATAAGGGTCTAAAACACAGTTGAAGTCTCCTCCAATTATAACATTTTGATAATTACATTCTGCAATTATATTCAGAATTTTATTAAAAAATTGAGGGTTATCAAAATTGGGCGCATATATGTTTACCAGCGTAATTGGCATATTATTGATCTCTCCTGCTACTATAAGGTATCTCCCTTCCTTATCTGAAATAATATTCTTTGATTTAAATGGAATTCCTTTACGAATAATGATAGCGGTACCTCTAGATTTGGAAGTAAATGAAGAGTGAAATGTTTGGCCTATCCAGTTCGCCCTCAGTCTCGTCTGATCTTGATGTTTAAGATGCGTTTCCTGTAGAAACGAAATATCCGTGTTGTATGATTTCAACTGAGCTAGTATCTTGCCCCTTTTAATAGGTTAATTAATACCCCTTATATTCCAACTACATAGTGTGATTCCTCCCATTTTCTTTTGATTGTCGTCATACATTTCTACCTATTTTGATGACCTTATTTATTATGGTGCATTCATACCTCAGGACTCTGGTTATTTTGGGAGCATTTATAATATAGACTTCCTTGGTAGTTCCCCTCTGCGGTTGTCCTTGAAAAGAAAACACATAGATGTGACATATTGTGATAATAAAAAAAAAGTATATCAAATAAATTTACGGTGTCTGAGTTTCGGACACCGTAGTGAGTGGCCCACTCGTCTGTGGGGTACGACATCGATATCGCTTCCGGCGTAGATGTTATAAGGTTAGCCCCGCTGCCTTTATTAGCCAAAACCTAGGGGGTCGGTACCGTTTCCAAATCAGTTCTATTTCACCCAGTTGCAGTATATATATATATGTGTTTCATTCCGACTTATCAAATCTAATCATGTATTCAGTTACATATATTCCTCACTCTTTATCTCTTAACTATTTGTAATTGGTTTTAGTATTGTTAAAAGTGAGTTGTTCGCTGAAAGCATTTTAGGTATTTGAATGCACAGAAGGTCCAGACACGTGGTTTGTTTAAATACATGTAAATTGTGTAGCTGTTTCCCCTGGATCACTGACTCATGATTTACCCAAAGGGCATGGAACAGATTGCGCAAGATTTTATTGATTTGCTCTTTCTGTATTTTCACCGTGTTTGTGAGAGAGCTGGAGCTGACCTGTTTTGGCAAGTTAGTTATTGTCTCAGAAAACTAAATTGTTTTCTTGCATTTATTTCTGGTCTATCTATTTGCTTGTAGCTGGCTGTGCAGTTTTTTTATCTTCATAATGAAGAAATTATTTGGTTGCTTGTATGTAATTGCATAGATTCACTCCTCTAATGCCCCCAGACAATGACACAAACCATCCTCCTTCCCATCAACTCTACATACACTTCACACTGCCTCTTATAATGTAAGAGTGTAGTCCTGATCTTCCAATCTACCTCATTGTGCTCCTTACACTTTAAAAAATCTGCATTTTCTCTGGTCGTCTTGGATTCCATGCCACTGGATCCTTATATTGTTACAGCTGTTACACTACCTTTGCTACATGCATTTGATTTGATAGTACATACGTCTGGTATGTATTTGACTAGATAGCATGCAAAGCAAAGGTTGGCACTGTATCTTAGTACAAGTGACAATAATTAACTAATTAACCAATACCAAAATTGATGGCATATGATTAGATGGTCATTAAATTAGGTAGTATTCTAATTTGCAAGGAAAGAAAGACAGGCCTAACCACACGGACCCACAATGTCAGCAGAACCTTCATCAGCTGGGTAAGTGGGTGGGGCATGGCTAATGGAGTTTGATTCAGATAAAGGCAAAGTGTGGCATTTTGGGTAGTCAAACCAGGGTCGGACTTTCACAGAGATCCATAGGGCCCTGGGAAGTATGGAAGAACGGATGGACCTATGAGTAAAAGCATGTAATTTCCTGAAAATGACATCGCAGTTGACAAGGTGTTGTGAAAGCTGTTGGCACTCTAGCCTTCATCTGTAATAAGAACCTGACGGATAACTATTTCATACAGAGAGTGGTACATATATGGAACGAACTGCCAGAGGAAGTAGTTAAGGCAGGTACCATAACAACATTACAGGAAGGATTTTGATAGATATAGACCAAACACACAAAAATGGGACCACTATAAAGGGTCATCTTAGTCAACATGGATGCTTTAGGCCAAAGGGCCAGTTTCTATGTTGTATGACTCCTTGATTAAAAGATTAATTTGAATGTGGATATGAAATTAGCAGAGACATAAGGAATAATTTAATGGTGAATGCTTGATTTTCTAACCTGAGTTCAACATATCTTCAATGCTTTTGTAGTCTACCTCCATTTATGAATCCCAAAACCTCATTTCCTTTAGTAACCTCTCTCCCAGTACATATTATATGACCTCTGGTCTTATTTCTTACTGGTGGAAGATAAGAACATAATGAGAATATTTGCAGTTGACACATAACTTGGAAAAGTAATAAACAACGATAAGGATAGAAACATATTTCAGTGGGTGGAGAGATTTCGAAGAAGTGGTAAGTAAACGTCAGATGCAATTTAATAGTAATAAGTGTAAACATTTGTAAGGAAGAGTTAAATAAATCTTTAGTAGTATTTATTACACAGTACAATTTTAAGGAAAGTTGAGAAAGTTTAATGTACAGAACTTTAACAGCAGCAAGATTCAAAAATATTGCTTTATAAAATAAAAGCATAAAAAGTCACAAAGGGTGGTGGATGTATGGAACAAACTGCCAGTGGAGGTAGTTGAGGCAGGTACTATCGCAACATTTAAGCAACATTTGGACAGGTACATGGATAGGACAGGTTTGGAGGGATATGGACCAAATGCAGGCAGGTGGGATTAGTGTAGCCGGGACATGTTGGCCGGTATGGGCAAGTTGGGCCGAAGGGCCTGTTTCCACACTGTATCACTCGATGAGTCCAAATCATTAGTTCTAGAAAAAATGGTGTATAAAATTGAATGTATTCTGATAAGTTATAAATATTTGGTCAAGATCAGGCTGGCATGTTGTGTTGAGCCGGACCACCACTGAACTTGAGGAAGATCCAACCTTTGCAGAAAGTCCAAAGCAGGATGGTGCCTCACCTGGGATCGCTGTTTGAAGCTCCGGAGTGTTGGGCCTGCTGCATCGACAATTGTTCCTTATGTGAAGAAACTAGAGAAGCTGGAATTACTTCTCTTTTTATGAGGAAGGTGCACATTTTTGCACTTGTAATTTATCTTGTGAAAATAATGGAGGCTGTGTACATATTTCACCGAATTACAGTGCAGATTTGTGAATCTTATGCAAGGCTGACTTAAAACAATTCTGAATGTCTGTGAAACACGCATATTGGTAGGGCATCCATTGGCGCTGTTGATGGCTGCCTCCGCCTGCAGTCTGTTTGTCTTATTATCTGTTTTATTTTTAGTATGTTTAAAGCATGTTTTTTTTTTTTTTTAGTATTTTATGTGGGGTAGGGTAATGGGGAATCCGTCCTTCAGTCACTTCCTGGCGAGGATGCGACTATTATCTGAGTCGTGACCTCGCACCCCCCCTCGCGGCCTACCAACTGGATTGGCGCAGCCTTTCCTGCCGGACGGGACCAGAGCTTCAGCAGCGGCGGCGCAGCGCTGGATACATCACGGGGCAGGCGATGCCTCACCTGGAATCGCTGTTTGAAGCTCCGGAGTGTTGGGCCTGCTGCATCGACATCGTGGAGTTGTGGTTTGGCGTGGGCGGCGCTGACCAAGATCGCGGAGTCCTGGGACCCTTTGCTGGGGCCGCCCAGCGCAGCCTGTGGACTTCGGGAGCCGCGAACTCCGGTGGGAGGTGGCCGATTCAGAGGTCCAGGCCGCTGAGGATGTTCTCCTGTTCGACGTTGGGGTTCCATCGTTCCCGGCGAGAGGGCCTGAACATTGGGTCGCCCGTAGCGGCGACTGCGGGGGTTGCGGGAGCCCACGACCACGGGTGAACATCGGGGAACATCAGCGAGGAGGTTGACTGGACTTTGGTTCATTCCCTCACAGTGGGGAACTTTGGTGCAGCTGTGGGGATGTTTGTGTTGTGGACTACTGTGTTCTGTGTTTTAGATTTTTTTATTCATATGACTGTATGGGAAATAGTATTTCGTTGTCTCTTACTTGAAGACAATTACAATAAATTGAATCAAATCAAAATCAAATCAAATCAAAATATTTAAGAGCAATCATTAATAATCCTGTGTTCACGACAATAGCTCACTTGTGAAAGCACACACAGTAATTACATCAAATATAAATTAAAACTGCAAAATTTCAGTGTATATCTTGTTTGTGCAGGGCTAGTCAATGGATGCCAGTCCTACAGAATAAAAAAAAATATTCTGGAAATATGAGTTATTCATGAAACCAGTTCTTCATTTCAATGTGCTTCTGAACCACAGGGAACCAAGTTTGACCAAGGAGAAATCTGGTAATATAAGATCGCTTGTCATTTATACAGCTTTTTAAAAATTAAATAGGCACATTGTGATACAATAACATACTCAGGATATAATTCACTCGCCAGGTTTATAGATTTAATGGGTGGAATTTCCACTTCTTTGTAGTTTTCCAAAAAATATCTAAACTTTGGCTGAGAGGTATCACCAGCCTGCCCTCTAGTGTTCATTTATCACCCTGCAGGTATAGTTTATATATCAACATTATTTCTGCAATAATTTGATGATAACCTCATGCTAAGGCTGAGGTAAATGTCGACACCCCAATGGTTGTTGAAGCAATTATCATCTGCTGGATTCTTTTGTTGCTTTTGATGCATAACAAGAGGATTTCAGTATAGGAGTAGCGAGGTTCTTCTGCAGGCACACAAAATTGCTGGGGAAACTCAGCGGTTGCAGCAGCATCTATGGAGCGAAGTTTTCCTAGTTTCCCCAGCAATTTTGTGGCCTATTTCCTTCGCTCCATAGATGCTGCTGCACCCGCTGAGTTTCCCCAGCAATTTTGTGTTTTGAACCCCGAGGTTCTTCTGCAGTTGTATAGGGCTCTGGTGAGACCACATCTAGAGTATTGTGTACAGTTTTGGTCTCCTAATTTGAGGAAGGACATCCTTGTGATTGAGGCAGTGCAGCGTAGGTTCACGAGATTGATCCCTGGGATGGCGGGACTGTCATATGAGGAAAGATTGAAAAGACTAGGCTTGTATTCACTGTAGTTTAGAAGGATGAGTGGATATCTTATAGAAACATATAAAATTATAAAAAGGACTGGACAAGCTAGATGCAGGAAAAATGTTCCCAATGCTGGGCGAGTCCAGAACCAGGGGCCACAGTCTTAGAATAAAGGGGAGGTCATTTAAGACTGAGGTGAGAGGAAACTTTTTCACCCAGAGAGTTGTGAATTTATGGAATTCCCTGCCACAGAGGGCAGTGGAGACCAAGTCACTGGATGGATTTAAGAGAGAGTTAGATAGAGCTCTAGGGGCTAGTGGAGTCAAGGGATATGGGGAGAAGGCAGGCATGGGTTATTGATAGGGGACGATCAGCCATGATCACAATGAATGGCGGTGCTGGCTCGAAGGGCCGAATGGCCTCCTCCTGCACCTATTGTCCATGTTTCTATGCTTACTAATTGGGATGATCGGAAAGGAACCAAACAGATTGACTTTGGGATATTCTTTGTAATTTAACGTTTCACTTTACCCTGCTCCCCCTGAGGGGTGTGGATGATGGGTAGAGAATGATACATCAGCAGCAGGGCTCATCAGGAACCAGGAGGTACATGTAATATGAGGACTGGCACTTATGCAGTGCTTACTGTGAAAGGTTCTTGCTTACTGGCTCTTTGATGTGATTTGTAATTATTGATTGCATAGTTTATGATTTTGTATTATTTTTTAAATGCCTCACATTCAGATTTATTGGGATTTTGTTTCACACAAATAACAACATTTTGTATTTTGATCTTCTGCTCACCAACTTGCTAAGACGTGTTGTGTTTGGAGTGCAGGATGTGATTCTGGGTTGTAAATGGCCAGTGTTAAGTTGTCTGAAATCCTGTTCTGTCTGAAATTCCTTTCTATGTTATCTTTGCAAAGGCATTGATCTACTCAAATGTCCTGCTAGTTATCATATAGTTGTGAGAAGATTCAAATTAAGATGATTAGCTTTAATCCCACAGCATTAATCAAGGTTAATCTTTATGACGTCCTTCTCTGGTTTATATATATTATATAAGATTAAATATACTAAATGTCAAAGAGCCTTTTCCTTAAATGCAACTTTTCAACAATCTCTGCTTGAATACATGCGAGATAAAACAATAGAAAATTCAGAAATAAAAGACAAAATCCTAGCTCAGATTGATTTAAATACATCTTCCACTCAAAGATGTACAGTATACGAGGGTTGCAGCCTTTGATATGACCATCATCAAACTTTCTATTATTTCAGTTTGATTTTGAAGGACCAAGATTATCTAAAAGATTTCATAAATTGAATCATCACTTGGAGCATTCGGCACAGTTTGAATCTATAATTATGATCCATAGCTACTGATGCTGATTGGTTATTGTAAAGCTAATATTGAAACTTTATATTGTGCCTTGATTTCACTTTGCGATTTCTCAACAGCCACTTGCATTCCTGTGTTGGAAATTCCGTACCAGGCCACGATGCAACCAATCAGGATATTTTCTGTAGTAATAAAAAGGAGCTGGCTCTTCAAGAGAGCCTGTTTTCATGAGAGAGTTGGATTTAGCTCTTAGGGCTAATGGAATCAAGGGATATGGGGAAAAAGCAGGAATAGGATACTGATTTTGGATGATCAGCCATGATCATTTTGAATGGTGGTACTGGCTCGAAGGGCTGAATGGCCTACTCCTGCATCAATTTTCTATGTTTCTATGTTTCTATGTTTATGTCTCTATGTCTCTGTCTCCGTGTCTCCATGTCTCCGTGTCTCCCTGTCTCCGTGTCTCCGTGTCTCCGTGTCTCCGTGTCTCCGTGTCTCCGTGTCTCCGTGTCTCCGTGTCTCCCTGTCTCCGTGTCTCCGTGTCTCCGTGTCTCCCTGTCTCCCTGTCTCCGTGTCTCCGTGTCTCCCTGTCTCCGTGTCTCCCTGTCTCCCTGTCTCCGTGTCTCCGTGTCTCCCTGTCTCCCTGTCTCCGTGTCTCCATGTCTCCATGTCTCCGTGTCTCCGTGTCTCCATGTCTCCCTGTCTCCGTGTCTCCGTGTCTCCGTGTCTCCGTGTCTCCGTGTCTCCCTGTCTCCGTGTCTCCGTGTCTCCCTGTCTCCGTGTCTCCGTGTCTCCGTGTCTCCGTGTCTCCGTGTCTCCGTGTCTCCGTGTCTCCCTGTCTCCGTGTCTCCGTGTCTCCCTGTCTCCGTGTCTCCCTGTCTCCGTGTCTCCATGTCTCCGTGTCTCCATGTCTCCGTGTCTCCGTGTCTCCCTGTCTCCGTGTCTCCATGTCTCCATGTCTCCATGTCTCCCTGTCTCCATGTCTCCGTGTCTCCCTGTCTCCGTGTCTCCCTGTCTCCGTGTCTCCGTGTCTCCGTGTCTCCATGTCTCCATGTCTCCCTGTCTCCGTGTCTCCGTGTCTCCCTGTCTCCGTGTCTCCCTGTCTCCGTGTCTCCGTGTCTCCCTGTCTCCGTGTCTCCCTGTCTCCGTGTCTCCGTGTCTCCATGTCTCCCTGTCTCCCTGTCTCCCTGTCTCCATGTCTCCCTGTCTCCGTGTCTCCCTGTCTCCATGTAACTGCAGATTCAGGCATATATCAACGATAGACATGAAATACTGGAGTAACAAAATACAGTCTGAAGAAGGGTCTTGACCTGAAACATCACCTATCCATTTCCTCCAGAGATGCTGCCTGACCTATTTCTATAGAACATCTGTAAAGGTTTGTTAGTATTCAGAGACATTCACCCTACCCCTCACTTACAGAACACCTGTAAAGGAATATTTAGAGACAAGCCAAATCTCTTAAAATTTGGAAGAAAGTTTAGTCGATAGCTGCCTTCTTCATAATTATATCTGTGCATTCAACAAACCGTTTGTTGAATGCACAGATATAATTATGAAGAAGGCAGCTATCGGCTAAACTTTCTTCCAAATTTTAAGAGATTTGGCTTGTCTCTAAATATTCCTTTACAGGTGTACTGCAGAAAGTATCCTGGCTAGTTGCATCATGGCCTGATTTGCAACACACAGGAATGCAAGAGGCTGCTGAGAATAGTGTGCTCAGGCCAGTTCATTAAGGCATAGACATGAGGCACTGCCTCAAGAATGTGGCATCTATCATCAAGGATCCCATGCCCTCTTCTCCCTGTTACCATCAGGCTGGAGGTACAGAAGCCTGAAGTGTCACAGCATTAGGCTCAGGAACAGCTACCATCCTAAAACTACAAGGCTCAAGTTCAAGTTCAAGTTCAAGTGAGTTTATTGTCATGTGTCCTTGATAGGACAATGAAATTCTTGCTTTGCTTCAGCACACAGAACATAGTAGGCATTGACTACAAACAGATCAGTGTGTCCATATACCATTATATACGTAAATACATACATGAATAAATAAACTGATAAAGTGCAAATAGCAGATAATGGGCTATTAATGTTCAGAGTTTTGTCCGAACCAAGTTTAATAACCTGATGGCTGTGGGGAAGTAGCTATTCCTGAACCTGGTTGTTGCAGTCTTCAGGCTCCTGTACCTTCTACCTGAAGGTAGCAGGGAGATGAGTGTGTGGCCAGGATGGTGTGGGTCCTTGATGATACTGCCAGCCTTTTTGAACCATCCTGCGCAACCCTAATCCCACATGGACAATGGGACACTACTGGCCATCTCATCAACTACCATGAACTATTTATTTCTGATTGTGGTTTGCATTACACACAATGGGGCCAAGGAAAGAGCGTTCACGTCGCGGCCCTGTTTCAACCAATCTTTCCACCACCACGCACAAGAAGCACAAGAAGCGCAAGACAGACACCATTGTGCAGATGCCGAGAAGTGTGTTCAGCTCTGGCTGAACAACTTCTATTCTTGTGTGTGGACTCGATAAGAAGAAGAATTACACACAATTTATATTTTGCATCACATTATATTTTGTGTTTGGCTGAGCCCATATGCCTGTGATGCTACTGTCAGTGAGAATTTTATTGGACTTGCACCTCACTATTCTTGTGCCTATGACAATATGCACTTATATTCGACAGACAGTTCTGGAGTAACTTAGCCGTCCAGGCAGCATCTCTATAGAGCATGGATGGGCGATGTCACCTACCCATGTCCTCCACAGATGCTGCCTGACCTGCTGAATTACTCCAGCACATTATGTCCTTTTTTGCAAACCTGCATTTGCTGTCCTTGTTTCTGCACTAATATTGTTTTTAATTGATTGAACTGTCTTTTGTTCATTGTGTTATCTATGAGTACGACATTATGCTGCTGCAAGGAAGAATTTAACTGTTCAATTTTCGGTGCATATGACAATTAAACACCATGGACTTGATAAACTCTAATCCCAGGTAGACAAAAGTGCTGGAGAAACTCAGTGGGTGCAGCAGCATCTATGGAGCGAAGGAAATAGGCAACGTTTCGGGCCGAAACCCTTCTTCAGCGGTGAAGGTCTGACGAAGGGTTTCGGCCCGAAACGTTGCCTATTTCCTTCGCTCCATAGATGCTGCTGCACCCGCTGAGTTTCTCCAGCACTTTTGTCTACCTTCGATTTTCCAGCATCTGCAGTTCCTTCTTAAAAACGCTAATCCCAGTCCATTGATGTAACATCTGCTAGCTTTTTACTGAGCCACTAGGTGGTGCCTCACAGCAATCTAAGGAAAAGCTCAATGGAGACAATTGTTGGCAATCAACTTCAGAATCTTAAACTGCAACACTATCCTCATGACAACAGCAGTTTATTTATCACTAAAGATGAGCTGTGAAGGTCAATGTTTTGCTCCTTAAATTGTGCAGTATCTCACGATAAGACAGCTCACTGTCTCGCCACCACTTTATGTTATGAAATGTCAGAGGAGCCAGCTGGCTCCCAGCAGAGTGTGGATGTCCTGCAAGGCCGACAGACTGGAGGCATGTAGGAAGCACACAGGGCAATCTATGAAGCAGACAACATATATAGACAGCTGATACTGGAGAGATAAACAGCAGGCAATCGAACGTGTATGGCTCCATGCTGTGGCTCCATATGTTGATACTAAAAACATTATTCCACTCTACCCCAGCCAATTCATTCTGTGTCCAATCTCATCTGCCTATAATCATAAACTAGCCATCGACAGATTCTACCCGTCCAAAACCCGTCTCTGCACTCCAACTAGCTTTACAGCAATTGAGCACAAAAAAATAAATGTGTTGGTAGAAGGAGATGGATTAAATTCTGCAGGAGTTTTCTCAACATTCTGCAGGAGTTTTTGGTGCAAGGTAGGTGGGACTCTCAGGTAAATAGAACTGTGCACGGACTTGTTCCCCTTTCCTCAACATCATTCTTCTCCACGATGATCTGTAGACTTTAAGACTTTAGAGATACAGGCCCTTCGGCCCACCGAGTCCGTGCTGACCAGCGATCACCCGATACACAAGCACTATCCTACACATGATGGACATGTCGGAGACTGTAAGACTGGTCGGATGGGCTCCTATTTCATGCATTCTGATATTATGATGATAATTAAGTATCGTAACATTAAAAATAGAGGGAGATTCTAAACTGTCCAATATGTGCCTCATCTACTGCTGATAATGTGTTCCTCTCTCAATCAAATAAAGATGCCATTACACATCCCTAGTTCTTCACTTCCTCTTTTGTATTTGTTTAATTTATTTTTCTACGCCTTGGTGCATCGCTATTAGATTGTGTTAAAACTTCATGGATTTTAAAGGGGGGCAACTCTATGTGTGTGCTGATTTTACATCAGCCTTCATCTGAATTGTACTGATTACTCAAATTAGGGAAATGATCAAATGTTTCACTGTTAACTAAGTTTCCAAATGCATCACAGGCAGGAATATTACTCTGCCAATCCCTGGAGCAGTGTTGGAATGAATGTGGAGTTGCTTGCACAAGCCACTCTTTCTTGTTTGAACACAGCATGTTAATCTACGCACCACCATCCAGCTAAAAGAACCATTTTATTTAGAAAAACAGGGGAGAGCTGTTGAGTCCCTCCACCAGAAGGTAAAGCTCTGGTTAACTCATTGATTAGTATACAAACTTAAAGCACACGGTATTGGGGGTTCAGTATTGATGTGGATAGAGAACTGGCTGGCAGACAGGAAGCAAAGAGTAGGAGTAAACGGGTCCTTTTCACAATGGCAGGCAGTGACTAGTGGGGTACCGCAAGGCTCAGTTCTGGGACCCCAGCTATTTACAATATATATTAATGATTTGGACGAGGGAATTGAATGCAACATCTCCAAGTTTGCGGAAGACACGAAGCTGGGGGGCAGTGTTAGCTGTGAGGAGGATGCTAGGAGGCCGCAAGATGACTTGGATAGGCTGGGTGAGTGGGCAAATGCATGGCAGATGCAGTATAATGTGGATAAATGTGAGGTTATCCACTTTGGTGGCAAAAACAGGAAAGTAGACTATTATCTGAATGGTGGCCGATTAGGAAAAGGGGAGATGCAACGAGACCTGGGTGTCATGGTACACCAGTCATTGAAATTAGGCATGCAGGTGCAGCAGGCAGTGAAGAAAGCGAATGATTTGTTAGCATTCATAGCAAAAGGATTTGAGTATAGGAGCAGGGAGGTTCTACTGCAGTTGTACAGGGTCTTGGTGAGACCACACCTGGAGTATTGCGTACAGTTTTGGTCTCCTAATCTGAGGAAGGACATTCTTGCCATAGAGGGAGTACAGAGAAGGCTCACCAGACTGATTCCTGGGATGTCAGGACTTTCATATGAAGATAGACTGGATAGACTCGGCTTGTACTCGCTAGAATTTAGAAGATTGAGGGGCGATCTTATAGAAACTTACAAAATTCTTAAGGGGTTGGACAGGCTAGATGCAGGAAGATTGTTCCCGATGTTGGGGAAGTCCAGAACAAGGGGTCACAGTTTAAGGATAAAGGGGAAATCTTTTTTAGGACTGAGATGAGAAAAACATTTTTTACACAGAGAGTGGTGAATCTCTGGAATTCTCTTCCACAGAATGTAGTTGAGGCCAGTTCATTGGCTATATTTAAGAGGGAGTTGGATGTGGCCCTTGTGGCTAAAGGGATCAGGGGGTATGGAGAGAAAGCAGGTACAGGATACTGAGTTGGATGATCAGCCATGATCATATTGAATGGCAGTGCAGGCTCGAAGGGCCGAATGGCCTACTCCTGTACCTATTTTCTATGTTTCTATGTTTCTATGGCTGATTATACATGCAAAAGGAGATACTGGAATCTGGAGCAAAAATCAAACTGCTGGAGTTTTATATTGACTGGTTGTCTGACTGCATGCAATGCCCACTATTTCTTTGTCTTAGGCAGTGGAATCAAGGCTGGCTTGTCTTTACTTTGGCTTTGTGAATATTGAAGTGGCTGATGAGACCAATGTGAAATATTAGAGCATTCTGTTACTAACACAAATATAACACAAAAAAAAACACCAGAAAAAAAGATATTATTCTTAAAAACCACACGCTTTCTTCAATTCGCCTTGAATCCAAGGGCCACCTAAAATCTATTTTTTAAAGCTGTTTTTTACATTGGTTCTAGTTTAGCATTTTTCTCTACATTTGGAGAAGTTTCCAATACATTGGAAAATAATGAATTTAACTCTTTTATTTATATGGGGAGGAAAACAGAAAACAAGAAACTGCATGTTAGCTAACTCAATATCTGCCTTAGGGAAAATGTTGGAAGCTGTTCTTGAAGGCAAGGGGGAGGTGGTACAATCCAGGGTCAAGAGTCAAAATCACCATGGTTGATGTTGATTTGTGAAAGAAAAATCAGGTTTGACCAATTTATAGAAGTTTCTTGAAGAAATCATATGATCTTGATAAAAGGGAAACGTTGAATGAACAGGCAGGAACCCGGTTTTACAACTGCACTGACTTACGAATTGAAGACTACAAAAATGTTAAATTATTGCAGTATTTTTCGAAACAATGTAAGCTTCCCTGTAACTTTATAGTCGAGTTTCACATGTGAGTCTGTGAGGTGGACAAAGTGATTCGGGGCCGGATGTACAGCTGTACGCTGCTGAGACAGAGGTGACATTTTGGGTGGGAATTAGTGGTTTGGGAAGCTGTGCTGGCTGTTTGAGATTGGCTGGATGGTTTTGCGGGCTCCTATGGATTATATTGGATTACATGCGGTGTTAAACGGTTTATCACATCACTTATCTGGCGTGTTAGATAGGGATGGATTTGCCACCAGGGGGCGCCGTACGATTGGCAGCCCCGCTAACAGTCTGTTTGTTTTGTCGTCTTTTTCTAATGTTTAGTTTGTGTTAAAAGTTTGTGTGAATGTTCTCCGGTTTGTTTTATGTGGGGGGAGGGGGAGGGGGAAACTTTTTTTCCAGTTTCTTACCTTGCTGGAGATGTGATTAATTTTCGGATCACAATCTCCGGTCGTTCTGCAGCCTACCATCGATGGAGCTGGAGGCCTCCTTGGACTGACCTTAGGCCCCACTGCGGGGCGTGGGCTTACATCGGAGTCGATCCCTTGCCTGGGTTCACTCTAAACGTGGCCTGCGGACTTTACATCGGAAGCTCGCAGTCTCGGTTGAGGCCGTGGATGTCGGGAGCTCCAATGTAGCGGAAGGTTCGACCAGCCGTGACGCATGGTTCGATTGCCCGGCGTGGGGGAGCTGACATCCCCCCGATGCAGGAGCTGATCGCCTCGACGCGGAAGGCCCACCTCCGGCTACGGGAGTCAAGATCATCCCGTCAACGGAGACCGCGGGAGAACAAAGGGAAGAGATTGAACATTTTTTCGCCTTCCATCACAGTGAGGAATGTGGAGGGGTCACTGTGATGGATGTTTATGTTAATATGTGTTTTGTGTGTTCCGTCGCTTTTTATTTGTATGACTGACTTGACAAATGAAATTCCTCGTATGTTGCAAAACATACTTGGCTAATGAAGTATTATTGTGATTGTGATTGTGACTTGAGGCTGCAAGCATCTTCTGCTGGGTGGGAACGGGGCACCTCGCCCAGGTAGGTGAAGCAATGCAGAACTGGGAGCATTGAACAGTGACGCCAGCTAGCGGTCGCTTTCCCTGCACCTAGAACATACAATATAGAACATACAGCACAGGAACAGGCACAGTGTCTGTGCCAAACATAATGCCAAGACAAACACTTATCCCGTCACTGCTGTTTCTGTGATCTTCCCCGACACACTGTTTTTGCTCATTTCTAACAAGATAAATTTAGGTTATGAACAATTCGCAGGAGTGGAACTCTATTGTAACTCAGGGACCACCTATACAAGTTCCAATGATTCATAGGATATGCCAACCAGCAGTTGGATGACTGAAAATGAAAACGTGGAGAGACTAATACTGAATGAAGTCTTAACCACTATTTTCTCACTGCGGCTCATTGATGCCACAAGTAGTGAAATAGTTTTAGGTTTAGCACCTGCCTCAGTTGTGAATTGGAAAAAATAAGTGTTAATTTCTAATCATGTGGTTAAGAGTTACAGCCATAGAGCTGAGCTTCTTGACTCCACAGAGAAAAGGGATGTATTCCCTTCACACCCTTCATTTACTCTGTCAGTTAAACTACTGTTGATCTTCTGTTCCTTTTATTAACAGAACATCTTGCTACAATGACAGAAGGGTCCCGAACCAAAATGGCGTATTTCCATGTTCTCCAAAGATGCTGCCTGCCTGACCTGCTGAGTCACTCCGGCACTTTGTGTCTACTTATGGTACAATGACATTATATGTAATAACTGTAGGTTTTCTTGCTCACTTACCCCGCTGTTCAAGAACAGAGTGAGGCAAAAGAAGGGAAACTATTAGCTGATTAGCCTAACTTCAGTGGTTGGTGAGATTTTGGAGTCCATTATTAAGTTGAGATTTCCAAGATCTTGCCTGACCAATCTGTTGGGATTTTTTGAAGAATTAAATGGTAGAATGGACAAAGTAGAGTCAGTGGACGTTGTTTACTTGGATTTTCAGATGCCCTTTGATAAGGTGCCGCTAAACAAAATGAGAGCCCATGGTATTAGAGGGAAGATACTGGAATGGATAGCAGGTTGGCCGAATGGCAGAAACATAGAAACATAGAAAATAGGTGCAGGAGTAGTCCATTCGGCCCTTCGAGCCTGCACTGCCATTCAATATGATCATGGCTGATCATCCAACTCGGTATCCTGTACCTGCCTTCTCTCCATACCCCCTGATCCCTTTAGCCACAAGGGCCACATCTAACTCCCTCTTAAATATATACAATGAACTGGCCTCAACTACCTTCTGTGGCAGAGAGTTCCAGAGATTCACCACTCTCTGTGTGAAAAATGTTTTTCTCATCTCGGTCCTAAAGGATTTCCCCTTTATACTTAAACTGTGACCCCTTGTCCTGGACTTCCCCAACATCTGGAACAATATTCCTGCATCTAGCCTGTCCAACCCCCTAAGAATTTTGTAAGTTTCTCTAAGATCCCCCCTCAATCTTCTAAATTCTAGCATGTACAAGCCGAGTCTATCCAGTCTTTCTTCATATGAAAGTCCTGACATCCCAGGAATCAGTCTGGTGAACCATCTCTGTACTCCCTTGGAGTCAAAGTCTTCCAGGGATTTAACGGAAGACCAGAAGGGTTTGTGGGACTTCAGGCACATGTTGGGCAGATTGTACAAGTCAGTATGGATGGGAAGGTCAGGGTTAGCCTCGATGGTGCACCAATCTTTCATCATCCTCTCCCTGCTGCGTATGCTGGGAGGGGCGATATGAGAGAGGACAGGGAGCTACTGCAAAGGTGTTGACTGAAGCGTCCCTGTCATGACCCGCATTGCAGAGTTAAGGACAGTGTCAACTCGTTTGGTGTGGCAGCTATTATCCCAAGCTGTTGAGCAAAACTCCGCTGTGAATAGACTAGGGCTAAGCTTGTGGTACGGAGGGTGGGTGCATTGGATCCCCAGCTGTTGCCTGCAAGTTTCCTGATGATGTTGACCCTTGCATTCAGTTTATCAGCCACCCTCTTCAGGTGTTCACGATAGGTGAAGGTGCGATCCAGAGTGACTCCGAAGTACTTGGGGAATTCTTCATTTTTCACCGGCTACCACAAAACGCCACTCGGAGCTTTGCATTGGCGAGTCGATTACTGAGATGAAAGGCAGTGACAGTTGTCTTAGACGGGTTAGGGCAAAGTCGCCAGAAGGTGAAGTACTCCTCCATCACCTTCAAGTCTTGGGTTAACACTCTGCTGATATCCTCAAGGGCAGCTCCCTGGTAGGCAAGGGCAAGGTCATCTACATATGCAAACTTCCTGGACGAGGTACTTGGCATGTCACTCACATAAATGTTGAAGAGTAGGGGAGCTAGGACAGAGCCCTGGGGGAGACCATCATTCAGGGTCCTGACAGAGCTGGTCTGGTTCCCAAGCCAGACCCTAAATCTACGGTTGCATAGGATGGATGAGAGGGCCCGCAAGGTTTGGCACTTCAAGATTCTGGAAGCTTCCAGCAACAGACCATGTCTCCATACGGTGTCATAAGCTGATGTGGTGACAGATCGATGAGAGCAACACCAGTTTTCAGGGCACGTTGGAAGCCAACCTCAATGTTGGTAGTGAGGGCAAGGACTTGGTCTGCGCAGTTTCTACCAGGTCTAAAGTCAGCTTGCTCTCTGGGCAGAACAGGTTCTACCAATGGAGAAATCCTGGCAAGCAGGAGGCGCTCAAACAGCTTGTAGAATGTACACAAGAGGGAGGCGGGTCGGTAACTAGCTGGATCATCAGCAGGTTTCCCAGGCTCCAGGATGGCGATGACTTTAGACTCTCTCCGGGCCTTAGGGATACTTCCACTACAATGGACATGGGTGAAATAAGCAGCCAGCCAGTTGTGTCCATGGGGGACAAGGCTCTTGAGAAATTCCGGGTGGATCCCATCGACTCCTGCTGCTTTCCCAGCTTTAGTGGAGGGAGAGGCCTTTGTCTACATCAACTGGAGAGTATGGATTAGAATGGGGGCTTGAGGCTAGTGAAGAAGAGATGGACTTTGTCAGGCTCCGTCTCACTTCTTGTGGGGCTTCTTTGGAAGTGGTGACCTTCGAGTTTGCCAGCAGGCGAGAGAGAGGCTACAGCATTTGCTGACACCTTGAGGGGGGTTGTACCGGGCTGGAGCAGCTGAACCAAGATGACCAAGGAGAGTCCAAGCCTTCCTGCTGGAGTGTGTAAAGTTCAAGCCATCTACACTATTGCCAGCTGATGTGCACAAAGTCATCTACAGTCTCTTGTATCCCGACGTGCACAAATGGGCAGGTTGAATTGCTATTAAGGAAAGTTAATGGAATGTTAGAATTTATTTCAAGGGTTACAATACAAAAACAGGCATGTAATGCGAAGGCTTTATAAGGCACTGGTCAGACCACATTTATAGTATTGTGAGCATTTTTGCGCCCCATATCTGAGGAGGCATGTGCTGGCATTGGAGAGAGTCCACAGGAGGTTTACGAGAATGATCATTGGGTATTGTATGATGACAGATCTGGGCCTGTACTCGCTGGAGAAGGGTGAAGGGAGATCTCATTAAATCTTACCAAATAGTGACAGGTCTGGATAGAGTGGATGTGGAGAGGATGTTTCCACTAGTGGGAGGGTCTGTGCTCAGGTAGCATCGCCTCAGAATGAAAAGATGTACCTAAAAAGCCGTAGTAGGTCTTGGGTGATTTTTAGCGCCATCTTCGGAACCAGCTTCGCGATTAGTATCTTTGCCTGCAGCGCCACGTTAGAAATGCCAGCGCCGCACAATAATGTTAGTGTATTAAGGCACATTAAAGGTTGATTAGGTTAAAGTATGCATTCAAGCAAATATAAAATGACTAGCCAAGAATTTCATGTGAGGAAGGCTGTGAAAGAGCAGTGAGGTGCCCCCTGGAGGGAAATAAATCAGCTTTTATTACTTCACCCCCATTTAATTCTCTCAACAATTTTCTCCAGAATATATCAGCTAGACTGGCAGGTGTAAAGGCGCGGACAGTCTGCTATTAACTTAAATCAGAAAGGTAAGAGTCAGGCAACAAAGAATTTCTATACTTCAGTCACTGGGCTATATCACAAAAAAACAATCATAAAATAAAATTATCATTCATATGTTTTTTCTTATCAGTGCACTCGGGTTATATGAAAAGTGAAGCAACTGTTTCTGATTCATTTGGTTCTTTTGTATGCAAACCTCGTCTGTGCATAGCTATTCAAAGCCAAAACTAAACATATTTTATAGCTTTTGGCCAAGCAGGAATAGATGAATAAATATTAGCCCATTTTCCACAGGCTTGCTGTAACTTCATTGATCACAACTCTCTCTACTCTGTTGTTTAGGAATGATCAACATTTGATCATTCTAAACTAGGGGAGAATAATTGTTCGGCACGGACTAGAAGGGCCGAGATGGCCTGTTTCCGTGCTGTAATTGTTATATGGTTAGAAGCCATTTTCCTCTGCGGATTCATTACGGAATAGCAAGAATGTGAACAGAAGCTCCAGAAATGATCATTTCTTTCAAAACAACAAATGACAGCTTGTTTCTCATCCTTGGCTCCCTGCCCCACTTCCCATCATATGACCAAGCGCCACATTGGACATTCATGTTATTATATTAAGGCACATTAATGGGTGGCCCCATTAGTCTGCAGCCATGATTACGCAATTCGAGACAGCTTGCACCATAGCAACAGATATCCTAGCTCCGAGTACTCACCGCGCTATCTCCTAAGAAGCAATTTCTCCCAAGTTTGGACCATGCAATTCATTGTGCAAACTTTTTTGAATTGGATTGCAGTAAAAAATGCACGCACTCTGTGAATTATTACCTAGAAATGGTTGCCACTGTTATGATCTAGAAATTAGTGGCTCAATTTTAGTGGAATAACTTCAGGATCAATTTGATGATTGTTGCATCTTTCAATCACAAGTTGTATTTTAAAGTATTAGGTATAAATTATAATTCAAATGGGTGATATAACTACATAGGTTAGAAATTGTGAAATCAATAGATTACTTTATTGTCAATCTTCATTTGATGTGGGGCTGAAGCATTAAAATTATTAGATTTCGTCTCTAGGTTTTTTCTCTTAAGATAGTAATATTCAGATGTGGCTTTTAGTACAGGCATCAATGATGGCGATATCAGTGCATTTTCTTTATCTTATTTATTTTTCAATTTTGAACTCCAGCCGACACCTTATTTGATAAGTTGCTTCTTCAAGTCACCGTTTCTGCTCCTATGACTCACTGTACGAACTTATAAACTTAAAATGAGTTTCACGATTGCAAAATAGTGGCTTTTCTTGAATAATTATTCAGATTTTCCTTTAATTGTTGCTCCAAATAGTGCTTAATTTGTCAACCTATTAGTCAGCTCCCCAGCATATATATTTTTATAAATAAATATGATTTTTTAATAAATAAAAATAAGGCCGTTATCTTTATAGATAACTAATATGCAATATACAGTAGGTGAAAATTTGCAGGTTCACAGTTGTGAAGTTTTTGCATATGAATGTTCCCTTAGTGTTAAATTATATGACATATACCAGATATTATTTTAATTAATTGATGCCTAACTTTAAGTCTTCTGTAAATTGATTTTTTTTTTAAAAAAGCAGCTTAAATCATTTGAGGAAATAGGCAATGTTTCGGGTCGAGACCCTTCTTCAGACTGATGTGAGGGTGGGAGGGGTGGCGGGAAGAAGAAAGGAAGAGGTGGAGCCAGTGGGCTGAGGGAGAGCTGAGAAGGGGAGGAGAAAGCAGGGACTACCTGAAATTAGAGAAGTCAATGTTCATACCACTGGGGTGTAAACTACCTAAGCGAAATATGAGGTGCTGCTCCTCCACTTTACGGTGGTCCTCACTCTGGCCATGGAGGAGGCCCAGGACAGAAAGGTCGGATTCGGAATGGGAGGGGAGTTGAAGTGCTGAGCCACCGGGAGATCAGGTTGGTTAATGCGAACCGAGCGGAGGTGTTGGGCGAAGCGATCACCAAGCCTACGCTTGGTCTCACCGATGTAGAGCAGCAGATGCAATAGATGAGGTTGGAGGAGGTCAATTCGTCCCTTCCCACCCGAACCACCCCCTCTCCAGGCACTTTCCCTTGCAATCGCTGGAAATGCTACACTTGTCGCTTTACCTCCCCCCTTGACTCCATCCAAGGACCCAAGCAGTCTTTCCAGGTGTGGCAGAGGTTCACCTGCACCTCATCCAACCTCATCTATTGCATCCGCTGCTCTAGGTGTCAGTTGCTCTACATCGGTGAGACCAAGCGTAGGCTTGGCGATCGCTTCAACCAACACCTCCGCTCAGTTCACAATAACCAACCTGATCTCCCGGTGGCTCAGCACTTCAACTCCCCCTCCCATTCCGAATCCGACCTTTCTGTCCTGGGCCTCCTCCATGGCCAGAGTGAGGACCACCATCAATTGGAGGAGCAGCACCTCATATTTTGCTTGGGCAGTTTACACCCCAGTGGTATGAACATTGACTTCTATAATTTCAGATAGTCCTTACTTTCTCCTCCCCTTCTCAGCTCTCCCTCAGCCCTCTGGCTCCACCTCTTCCTTTCTTCTTCCCTCCCCCCCGCACCCTCACATCAGTCTGAAGAAGGGTCTCGACCTGAAACGTTGCCTATTTCCTTCGCTCCATAGATGCTGCCTCACCCGCTGAGTTTCTCCAGCATTTTTGTCTACCTTCGATTTTCCAGCATCTGCAGTTCCTTCTAAAACATTAAATCATTTGAGTGTCCTATTAACAGATAATGTGATTGAGTGGGTGCCCTTTAATTAAACAGAGATGATGTTACTGAGTTAAAATGAAACTGTGATGATGCAGTGAAAAGATTGACAAAGAAAGGTATTTTACACATGCAGGGAAGTTCTGGATGTGAATCATTAATATTACCTCATCTGGGCAGTTTGCCAATCTCTGAAAACCAGCAAGGCAGGAGAAGATGTCACCCTCCCAGAGGAGCGCTGTGCTCCAGCAATTCCTTTTACATGTTTTCAATTACGTTTCACCACATGAGGAGGTGAATCACTTCTGGCACTGTTTCATCACCCGAATGAATTTCATTTAAAACAAAATGGGACTGAGTTTGCTGTGAAGATAGACGCAAAAAGCTGGAGTAACAACGGGTCAGACAGCATCTTTGGAGAAAAGGAGTAGGTGACGTTTCCATCAGGACCCTTCTTTACAGTCCTGTGGTATCAGATCTATTGGAATGTAACGTTGTTTCCGACAGATAACACTGTGCCTTTGTCTGTGTATGTGACTGCAGCATTCTATTCCATATTGACAACATGTCTGATTTTCTGAAGGTGTTTTTTCACAATATCATGCCATTACCCCCCGAGCTTCACTTGCACTCCAACATTTGTTGCATATCAAACTGCCTTCCAATGGGGATTTGTTCACTCCGTCACTTCTCTTGCTGGATGGCATGGAGATGGTTTTAACAAAGGCAGCCAAGGTGGAGGAACCATGGGGCACAGAATGGATCAGCACCCAACAACCGATCCACACAACATTTTCCGGGACACATATTAGAAAACATAGAAAACATAGAAAATAGGTGCAGGAGGAGGCCATTCGGCCCTTCGAGCCAGCACCGCCATTCATTGTGATCATGGCTGATCATCCCCTATCAATAACCCGTGCCTGCCTTCTCCCCATATCCCTTGACTCCACTAGCCCCTAGAGCTCTATCTAACTCTCTCTTAAATCCATCCAGTGACTTGGCCTCCACTGTACTCTGTGGCAGGGAATTCCATAAATTCACAACTCTCTGGGTGAAAAAGTTTCCTCTCACCTCAGTCTTAAATGACCTCCCCTTTATTCTAAGACTGTGGCCGCTGGCTCTGGACTCGCCCAACATTGGGAACATTTTTCCTGCATCTAGCTTGTCCAGTCCTTTTATAATTTTATATGTTTCTATAAGATATCCCCTCATCCTTCTAAACTCCAGTGAATACAAGCCTAGTCTTTTCAATCTTTCCTCATATGACAGTCCCGCCATCCCAGGGATCAATCTCGTGAACCTACGCTGCACTGCCTCAATCACAAGGATGTCCTTCCTCAAATTAGGAGACCAAAACTGTACACAATACTCCAGATGTGGTCTCACCAGAGCCCTATACAACTGCAGAAGAACCTCTTTACTCCTATACTGAAATCCTCTTGTTATGCATACGAATATTCATTCGTAGACTTCTCTGAAGAGGAACGAGTTCACAGGCTAGGCATCAACACACACTTCACTGAAATCTGTGACGGTTCTTCACGCTTACTATGTGTCTAGCCTGCTTTGTCTGTAGAAGTCAAGGTTATGTTAAGTTTAGTTTTTAGTTTAGTTTAGAGATACAACGCAGAAACAGGCCCTTTGGAACACCGAGTCCCCTCTGACCAGCAATCTCCGCACACCAACACTAACCTTCACCCAAGGAACAATCTATAAACCTGTACGTCTTTGAAGTGTGGGAGGAAACCGAAGATCTCAGAGAAAACCCATGCAGGTCATGGGGAGAACGTACAAACTTCTTACAGACAGCACCCGTAGTCAATATCACACTCAGGTCCCTGGTGCTGTAAGGCAGTAGCTCTACTGCTGCACCACCGGGCCAAATGGTTTATTGTCATCAGTATACATCAAAGTACAATGTCATTCCTTGTGACATCAATTTTAGAGTATAAACAGTATACATATAGGAATGATAAATACAACAACGCGTGCAAAACAGCAGAATGGTGCAACATTGTAATGCAATCCAAAGTAGTGTAAACGGTATTTAAGTCCAATAATGGAATAACTGAGTGAGGTAAAGTTAATAGTAAGAGTATGTGGCAGCACCTTCAGGAAGGGGTTGTGAAAGAAGAGATTGGTTCAGGAATCTGATGATTTTGGGGAAGAATCTATATTTTTGGGCTTTAATGCTTCTGTTTCTTCTAGAGGTAGAAGAAAGAAAATGGGATGGCCATAGCGTTGGGCATCCATGACGATATTTTCAGCTCTCCTGATGAAACACATTGTGAAAATGGACTGGATGCACGGAAGTGATGAGTGTGTGATGGACCGGGTAGTGGCGTTTAAGATGCCTTTAGATAGACACATGGACAAATGCACAAATGGAAGAATAATGATCAGGTACAGGCAGATGAGATTAGTTTAAGTTGGCATCATGTTTGGCCCAAAACACATGCCCCCGGGACACAAAGGTGACCAGGCAGGGAGAGGGACGTCAGTTCGCTGAATGATCCAGATAAAGGTGACGGCTGGAGGCCCTGCAGCATCCTAGGGCTCGCCTGGAATGTGCGCCGCTCCATAAGACCTAGAGCATGGACTGGGCTGTGGAAATGGAGCTAAATCTGGTGACTCCAAAAATAATTTACTGTTTTTCACACGTGACAATAAAGCACCATTGAACCATTGTGGGCAGAAGGACCCACTCATGTGCTGTATTGTTCCATGTTCCATGTTCCATGTTCCATGTTAGTTAATAGAAACATAGAAAATAGGTGCAAGAGTAGGCCATTCGGCCCTTCGAGCCTGCACCGCCATTCAATATGATCATGGCTGATCATCCAACTCAGTATCCTGTACCTGCCTTCTCTCCATACCCACCCCCCCCCCCCCCCCCAGAATCTATGAGGATTCTGCAACAATCAAATGCCATCATGGCTAACATGCTGGTATTTGGGCCTGTTTCCATGCTGTATCTCTAAACTAAACTAATATTCACAAACACCCTTGTATGGATTTGAACTCAGTCTAGTTTAATAGTTAAGGTTTCCAAATTATGTATCATACACATTGAGAAAGAAAATGTATACAAATTGAGACAAATAATGACATGTTGTCGCATTTTCAGATACTATTTCAGTAAAGTTACAGGAAACAGCTTTAGTCAGAATTTCAGTCCACCCAGAAAAGCAAACTTCTGCATTTTTTACTAACAATACTTCGCTACTCATGATTTCGCAAGTTGTTCGATGAAATTACAGTATGAATTGCAACAATCTTATTATGTAGCAAACTCGTATTAACTATGTTTCTTCCTTTAAAGTCAGTCAGTCAGTTTTATTCGTCACATACACCCACAGGTGCAGTGAAATGAATTTGCCAGCAGCGATACACTTAAAAAGAACACACAATACACAAAAAGATTTAACACAAACATCCACCACAGCATTCTTCACTGTGATGGAAGGCACAAAGTTCAGTCAGTCCTCCCTCTTGTTCACCGGTGATCGGGGTCATGAACCCTCTGTAATCGCTGATATGTACACCCCGATGTATAGGCCCGCTCATCGGGATGATTGAAACTCCGACATTGGGATGGTCAAACACACTCCGCGGCTTGGAGGTCCCGAATCGGTGCTTTCTTACCGGAGGCCGCGGCTTCAGGATGTTGTAGGCCGTAGCTCTTCTCCGGGGATCCCTGGCCAGGGACCCCAGGCTCTGGATGTTAGAAGTCCACGCCGCGTCCGCAGCTAGAAGCTCCGCAGACCGTGGCTTCAGGATGTAACAGTCTGCGGGCCAGCGATCGGAGCACTCCTCTCTGGCGACCCCCGGCAAGGGTTCACCCGCTCCATAATGGAAAAGTCCACACTGCACCCGCTGCTGAAGCTCCAGGCCCGACTCTGGGAAAGGCCGCTCAAATCCATGCTGTTTAGGCCGTGAGGGGAGGCGACATGGAAAACGTTGCCTCTCCGTTGAGGAGGCAACCGGAAAGCGGTTCCCCCTGTCTCCTCCCCACCACCCCCCACACACAACACACTTGATTCTGCTGTGTGGGGATGTCTATGTTAAATTCTATCGTGTGTTGCGTTCCTTTTTTATTCGTATAGCTGTATGGCAACCCAAATTTCACTGTCCCAATTGGTGCATGTGACAATAATGTCAACTTGAACTTGAACTTGAAATTCATTATGCTTGTTTCAAATCCTGGAGAGGAGTTGAGTGGAAAAGGAGCAATGAATTGATTCTTTCCTGAGCTGCCACTTAATGTACCAATGTTAGGACACAGCAGAATATTTACTGGCTGACATTTACCAGCTTTATATCGACGTTTCAGAGAGATTGTTGAGCCATAATTTGGGACGTTTGAAGAAAGATATAAACTGCTTTATAAATATGAAATCTTTCATTCTTTATCAGAACATCTCCCATATTATTGCAGCTGCTATAACCACAGACGGTTACATTCCTTACAAGTCAAAGGATAGCATGGCCTGCAGCACAAGAGAAGATGTAAACACAGTACCCTGGAAACATATATTTAGACAAAAAAGACAAAACCAATGCTCCCAAGTCTATGTAGTTCAGAGCTTATTTGGAGGTTGTAGTGTTTACTAGCCAGATGGCTGTCTCGAAGAACCTGGACATTATAGAGTTTTCAGGCTACTATATATTCTTCCCAATGGCAGGAGTGAAATGAGTGTGTGGCCATGGTGGTATGGGTTTCTGATTATCCTGGCTGCCTTTTTGAGCAACCTCATGTGACAATTTTTAGCTTAGTTTAGTCTAGAGATACAGCGTGGAAACAGGCCCTTCAGCCCACCGAGTCCACGCTGACCAGCGATCTCCCGCACACTAGTTCTATCCTATACTCTAGGGACAAATTACAGAAGCCAATTAACCTACAAAACCGCTTGTCTTTGGAATGTGGGAGAAGAAATGTGAGAAACTCTTCCTCAGAGGGCGGTGGAGGCAGGTTCTCTGGATGCTTTCAAGAGAGAGCTAGATAGAGCTCTTAAAATAGCGGAGTCAGGGGATACGGGGAGAAGGCAGGAACTGGGTACTGATTGGGGATGATCAGCCATGATCACATTGAATGGCGGCGCTGGCTCGAAGGGCCGAATGGCCTACTCCTGCACCTATTATTGTCTATTGTCTAAAACCAAAGCACCTGGAGAAAACCCACAGTTACAGGGAGAACGTACAAACTCCGTACAGACAGAACCTGTAGACAGGATTGAACTAGGGTCTCCGGCACTGTAAGGCAGCAAGTCTACCGCTGTGCCACTGTGGTGCCCCAGAGAACCTGTCTTGGTTGCAGCTAGAGACCTCTGGCTGAATGTGACCTGAAGAAGATTGATGGCTAAAAACAATGGAATGTCATTATTATTGAACCAAATCTTAATCCAGAATTTAAAAGGTATTCAGGTTTTTGATCCTGTTCCAGATGGAGATGGAAAATTACAGCAAAACAAACCTCAGCAATTATTTTAACTTGCCGTACATACGAGCCATCACATAAACTAAATGAACACAATGTGCTGCTATCTCAGTGTCCTACTCTCACAAAAATGGTATGAGTTACATTCAAAATTAATGAAAGGTTTTGTTTGTGTGTCGCATTATGTTGACCAGTTATTTAGATCTCTTATAGCCAGGTGATACATAAACTGCAGTAGCATCCTATTAAATTTATGGTAATATTATGTTCAATTATTATCATTTATTTCATTCTTGTTACAGGAATAATATCTGTCATTAAATGCCTGGGAATACTACAATAATTCTCACATCTATACAGAAGCAATCCATATACACAAAATGCCTTAAACAGGAGATAAACTAAATTTGTATTAAAATGCATAGTTTTAATAATGTATATATTTTATGGTCGCATCTGATTGTAGTATCAATCATTTACTGATCAATTATTTTACCATTTCCATAAAGCATCTTGGTCAATATGAATGGAACCAAAAGCAAGTTGCGGGAACAACTCGGTGGGTCGGGCAGCATCTGGAGAGGCAAAGGGATAATACACATTTTGGGTCGACATCAGAACTGAGAGTGTAAAGGAGAAACGGCCAGTAGAAAGAGGCGAGGTGAGGGTTGATGGGCAAATGGATCCAGATGGGGGAGGGAAGGGTGGAAATGGTGACAGAGGCTGTGGTGATTGACAGGTGGATCTGTTGGGGAATGTTTGGCATGTGAAATTGCTGATCACCTGACCACCCAGTGTGTGTCAATGAGGACAGCATGGAGTAGAAATCACCAGGGTGGGGCCCACACACTCCATTAGTTTTTTCCAAGTGTCCACGAAGAATTGCCCTGTGACGGACAATGTAAAGGTACTGAGGGGCAGGTGAATATCAACTGGGTTTGTCAGATGTTCTGGAATCCTTTTTTATCTCTCTCTTTATCTCTCTCGCTCTATCTATATATCTAGTATCTAGATATAGATAGATTAATATAGATAGATATACAAGTATAGATATGTAAATTTATACATATATATATATCTTTACTGGTATATCTATGTATATTAATCTATCTACATCTAGATATATCTATATATATGAGATTTTATGAAGCAAGTGCAAATATACGATTTTGTCTGTATGTGAACTTACCTTCAAATGACCTGTTACTGACCAGTTTTACTTGATTTTCAAGCACGTTATGTATTCACGTTTTACTGTGGTGAGCAAATGCTGGTCTTTGATCCATGTTTTGGAGCTGCATAGTTTCGACCTCAACAACAAGCAGAAGTGACTGTAAACTTTAGTGTTGGATTCAAATTTGCTGAATCATGCTGCAATTGATTCTTACATGTTGCCACTGTATAAAATCCCTTAACCGAAATCCTGAAATGTAATTGATAACATTTAATATTGTGTATTTTCCCTTTTATCATACTTTCCTCATTGTGCTCCATGGCTGACTGATGTTGTCTTACAAAAATCTTAATATGGTAAATTATGAAATCTGCTTTCAAATAGTTTTGCCCTATATAGGTCATGAATCATTGTTTTTTTCTAGATAGCAATTCATTAGGAGGTATAATGTCCTTCTGCTGAACCGAATGACCATTAGATGGAGATTCAAATGCTCCCGATGTTGTAGGTCCCATGGAACATCAGATGCAATGTTCCAATCCTCATGTGTATTCCTGTAGCTGCACTCAACAAAACGTACGTTGTCCAGGGGGAGCTCCCTTTTCTTGCCAGAGCACGCAGCTAGGTCTGTGAGATGTGATCAACACACCTGGCACATCAGGCAATTGACTGCGATCATATGTACATTTAGATAGATAGATAGATAGATAAATACTTTATTACTTAGATTTAGCTCAGTCAAGAGTCAAGAGTGTTTTATTGTCACAGGCACATGTTTCAGGTACAAATGCATAATGCCTCAGCGGCAGCCCTTAGATGGGATCCTCAGGGCCACTTCCACCAAAATCCTCGAAGCTAAACCACTAAGTTGAGATATTGGTGCGCTGGTGATGTGATACAAACCAGGGTCTAAAATAGGGAACAAGCAAAATACTGCCACTTTCAATGTGTTTTCCCTGGTTGGGCATAGAGTCTTGTTTTGGAAGATGATGTTAACAGAGCACCACTGTATCAGGAAAAAGTCAAGGGTGGTTAGATCACACAAGCTCCTACCACACCAATTATTACAGTACAACTAGCTTAGTGTTTGTTCATGATGTTTTTACAGGGTTTGGAAAAAGAATCCTGTTTCCATGATGACAAATGAAAGAGCCAAATCAAGTTAGTCATAGAGCGATACAGAGATATGGACATGTGTGGAGGACTATGATCCAACAAAAACCTTCCGAGTGTTTCCTAACCATAAGCCTTGGGTCACGGGGTGGTGCTGCGTGCGGCAGCCTCGCCAACAGCTGTTCGGCCTTTCATCCTTTTTATTATTTTTAGTCTGTCTAAAGTTTGTTTTTGGGGTCTTTTAGTTTTTTTTATGTGGGGGGTGGGGGAAAACCATCTTCTCAGTCACGAACTGGTCGAGAATACGACTTTTCTCTGAGTCGCATCTTCGCTCCCCCTCGTGGCCCACTATCTGGATTGGTGCGGCCTTTCCTGCCAGAGCCTCAGCAGCGGTGCAGCATTGAGTTACCATCGCGGAGCGGGCGATGCCTTACCGGGGATGGAGCTCCGGAGTGTTGGGCCTGCATCGTGGAGCTGTGGTCTGCGGAGCTTCCAGCCGCGGACGGCGCTGACTTTAACATTGCGGAGTCGTGGGACCTCTTGTTTGGGGTCACCAGCATTGAATCTCCGCCCAGCTCGACCTGTGGACTTCGGGAGCCGCGGTCTCCAGTAGGAAGTGGCCGATTCGGAAACTCCAAACCGCTGAGAGTGTTCTCTGTTCCGATGCCGGAGCTCTGATCATCCCGGCGAGAGGGCCTGAAGGCCCCGACCATGGGTGAACAAAGCGGAAGAGGACTGAACTTTATTGCCTTCCCTCACAGTGGGAAACGTTGATTCTGCTGTGTGGGGATGTTCATGTGAAATTCTGTTGTGCATTGTGTTCTTTTTATTTGTATGGCTGTATGGTAATTCAAATCTCACTGTACTAATTGGTGCATGTGATAATGTCTCTTGAACTCTTAGATGAACCACGAGATCCGCATTCTTCTGAAGAAAAGATCCCGGGCATTCAGGTCTGGTGACGTCACGTTACGACCTTGACAAGGCCATCAAAAAGGCCAAAAGGGACTTTTGCTCTAAGCTGGAGTATGAGGCAGATGTTCGGTAATGCCATCACCTCCTACAAGGCAAAATCAGGAGGCAGCTCAAACGACAGCGAAGCATCACCCCCTGATGAGCTCAATGCGTTCTACGCTCACTTTGATAGGGAGAACACTGATGTGCCTGAGCCCCCATTCACCCTGATGGTATTAGTCACAGAGGCCGACGTCAGAAGATCCTTCAGAGGGGGGTGAACCCTCGGAAAGCGCCTGGACCTGATGGTATACCTGGTCGAGTTCTCAAAACCTGTGCAGACCAACTGGCTGGAGTTTTTGCAGACATTTTCAACCATTCACTTCTGAGGTCTGAGGTTCCCACCTGCTGTAAAAGGGCAGCAATAATACCGGTGCCCAAGAAGAGCAAGATGACGTGCCTCAGTGACTATTGATCAGTGGCACTAACGTCTGTAGTGATGAAGTGCTTGGAGAGGTTGGTTATGGTGCATATCAACTCCTACCTCGACAAGAACCTCGACCAACTACAGTTCGCATACAACCACAACAGGTCAACGGGGGATGCGATCTCACTGGATCTCCATTCCGCATTGGACCACTTGGACAATAAAAACACTTACGTCAGGCTGTTGTTTATAAACTACAGCTCGGCGTTCAATACCATCAGCCCTCATTGTGGGATCTTTGTGGTTAGGCCTGCCTATATTTCCTTGTTATATAACTTAAACAGCACTGCCAGAACCAAAGTAATTCTATGTGAAGATCCATTTTACGAAAAAACACCATCTAGCTAAATGTGGTTTATCTGTTAATATGGAACATTAATCTAAACCTTTTTTAAACCAACCTACTAACTGGCCCTTCTTTACATATCACTCTATTTTAGCAAATTACCATGTCGCATCACAGTAACATTTCCTTTAACTGTCTGAACTCTGATTTCTTCAAGCTCTCAAATTCTAACATATCCCACCTTGCTTATTGGAGTGGGGGGGGGGGGGGGTAGATTCTGCATAGGTGCTTGAGTTTAGTTCAGTTTATTGTCATGCATACGGAGGTCCAGTAAAAAGCTTTTGTTGTGTGCTATCCAGTCATAGAAACATAGAAAATAGGTGGAGTAGGCCATTTGGCCCTAGAACCACCATTCAATATGATCATGGCTGATCATCCTGAATCTGAATCTGAAGAGTCTGAAGAAGGGTTTCGGCCCGAAACGTCACCTATTTCCTTCGCTCCATAGATGCTGCTGCACCCGCTGAGTTTCCCCAGCAATTTTGTGTACCATCCTGAATCAGTACCCTGTTCCTGCTTTCTCCCCATATCCCTTGATTCAGTTAGCCCTAAGAGCTAGATCTATCTCTCACGAATACATTCAGTGAATTGGCCTCCGCTGCCTTGTGGTAGAGAATTCTAGGCTCACAACTCTCTAGTTGAAACAGCTTTTCCTCATCTCAGTCCTAAATGGCCTACCCCTTATTCGTAAACTGTGACCCATGGTTCTAGACTCCCCCGACATGGAGAACATTTTTCCCGCATCTAGCCTGTCCAATCCCTTAAGAATTTTATATTTCTGTAAGATATCCTCTCATCCTTCTAAATTCCAGTAAATACAAGCCCAGTCGACCAATTCTTTCATCATATGTCAGTCCTGCCATCCCGGGAATTAACCTGGTTAACCTACGCTGCACTCCCTCAATAGCAACAATGTCCTTTCTCAAATTAGGAGACCAAAACTGCACACAATATTCCAGGTGTGGTCTCACCGGAGCCCAGTACAACTTCAGTAGAACCTCTTTGCTCCTATACTCAAATCCTCTCGCAATGAAGGTCAACATGCCATTTAGCTTTCTTCACTGCCTGGTGTACCTGCATGCTTACTTTCAGTGGCAGATGTACAAGAACACCTAGGTCTCGTTACACCTCCCCTTTTTCTAATCTATCACCATTCACAGTTTACCAATAATTTTGGTGGGGCAGTAGTATCATTATCATTAGTTTAGTTTAGTTTAGAGATACAGCATGGAAACAGGCCCTTCGGCTCAGTCCAAGCCGATCATCGATCACCCATACACTAGTTCTATTGTACACGCTAATTTACAGAAGCCAATTAACCTACAAAAAACCGCACGTCTTTGGAATGTGGGAGGAAATCGGAGCACCCGGAGACCACATGGTCACTGGGAGAACGTAAAACTGCGTATAGACAACACCCATAGTCAGGATCGAACCTGGGTCTCTGGCGCTGATAAGCTGTAACTCTACCGTTACGCCACACTGCCGTCCTGAAATTCCAATTTTGATTTAAACTGCCCTTATAACTGACACTAACGTTAATAACCTTAGCTTTCACAGTAGGAATGGACAAGAAATTGAAGATGTGTAAATCACATAAGCAACAATACTTGACGATTTTGATAGCAACCATGAAGATGATCTAAAAAAAAAAAAAAAATCCACCTTTCCTAACTCTTCCAGGAAGCTATACCTTGGCCTACAAAGTTCATGATTTCCTTGGCTACCACACTACTCCAAAGTTATAAGGGGGTTGGCCAATGTATTACATTGAAACATTAAGCTAAGCAAGTATCTTAAGGCAGAGCAAGGCCAATTCACATGAGTGAACATGCATTTGGGAAATGCCTCCTTACCCATCCCAATCATCGAATTTTGTGCTGATGTATATTACACATCTAGCAGATAATGGGTAGTAATCTAGTCCCGAGAGTTAACATTACATGTATGAATCATTCAAGTCATGAGCTCACAACATTCCCGGATCATCTGCATTGCTTAATTAAGTTATAGTATTGGTTTTATTGCAGTTTTTCATTATATAACATTGAAGTTAATAAATTCCTGTGGTTGGGCATCCCTAAATCATGTATTGTGGATTTTACCTCCATGGATGCAGAGAATCAGATATCTGCACTCCACACTCAGGCCAAGTCTTGAGAGCAAGTGTATGCATGCACATTCTAAGTAAATGGCATATTAATTATTTTGTCTTGTGACACACTGGAATGCTTGCAATTTAAGTTTCTTTTCCTTCCCATATAATTAATTGCAATCTTAAACATTCATCAACTGCAGATGCTGGTTTACACCGAAGATTGACACAAAATGCTGGAGTAACTCAGTGGGACAGGCAGCATCGCTGGAGAGAAGGAAGACTGAAAAAGGGTTTTGACCCGAAACCTGTTTTTGACCCGAAAACTTAAATGTTTAAGTAGGACAGGCAGTATCTCTGGAGCAAAGGAATGGGTTTCCTTCGCTCCAGATACTGCCTGTCCTACTTAAACATTCATGAGTTCTTCATGTGTTGCATAGTTTATTTGGGCATTATAAATATCAATTTTGTCAATGTTGCTGCTATCACTCCATGCAAACGATCCTACCATTGCTCTATTTTAATGCCAACATTGTAACAAGATAAAAAATAGGCATTTCTATTCATGATTTGAGTGAATTTGTCTGTAATTTAGTGAGGAACCCAACTGTAGACCGAGTCTGTGCGCCTGTCATAGTGCTGTCCACTACAAGCACGATTTTCTTTATAAATACCTCACTGCATTTAAGCATATGTCAATAAACTTGACTTTACTAGCAATAACTAACTGTGAAAATGTGTCTTCTGGTACTCCTTTCCAGGGCTGTTTTCAGGGCATTCAGTGATTTCAGACCACTCCACTACCAGTACAAGATACCCCATTCAGGGGAAATATCATCCCTGCATCTAAGCCATTAAGATCTATAAGCATTTTGATTGTTTCAATTACTCTTGCCCCTTTCATTCTTCAAAATCTTAGATAGAATAGGCCCCAAACTGCTTAATCTCCCCTCATAAGACTCCCATCCTAGGAATCAATGCAATAAATCTCCAAAGCAAATAAATCTTTTGCTTTGGAGAAGGGTTTCGGCCCGAAACGTTGCCTATTTCCTTCGCTCCATAGATGCTGCTGCACCCGCTCAGTTTCTCCAGCTTTTTTGTGTACCTTAAATCTTTTGCTAAGTGTTCTAAGCATGGTTTCTCCAGGGTCTATATAATTGCAGGAAAAATTACTTCTCTCTTCACCATTGCAGCCTGATCTAATACACAGTATATATATATTTTTTTTTAAATGTTCCTTGTTCAACTTCTATTAGTTGGACAAGACAAATGTATATCGGTTGTTTCATTGTATTATTAAATATGCATTTCAAGATCAATCTAATAACTTCTCAGACAAATATTATAAATATTGCTGCTTAATTATTGAAGTTGAAGCAGCACCCTTCCATTCAATTCCCATAGCCAGTAATCTTGCTTTCGGTGGATGAAGTCTGTAAATCAATGTTGAGGAGACAACATGCACGGCACAGCTAGTTCAAAGTAAATCTGACATTTCCCTGAAGGAAAGAATTACTTAAAGTTTAACACTGGCACTTAAGGAAATGCATCAGGAAATGTTAAGTGTTAAATCTGCTAGCAAACAGATCATGAAGACATTTTAAGGCCAATTAATTTTCTAATGTAAAACCATCTTTCATGTGCTTTGAATGATATTGCACAAGCATCAACCTTACTGTGCAATACATTTACATGCAATCAATCTGTAAGCATATTACAAGTATCGAGGAGTATCAAGCAACATAATATTGTAATGTAACACTATTGATTGGATGCATTAGCACTTAATTGATGTTACTTAATGGATTTCAATGAGTGAAAGAGGTGAAATTCAATACAGAATAGAAAATTATCAAGTAATCAGATTATTTCAAAGCAGAATATGATTAGTGCTATGTTGTCACATTTACATTCACTCCCTACACCATAGCTCTGTTCCAAATTTAAAAACCTGCGTAAGTCCACCATGTGATTTAAATATGTAGAGGGTAATAAAAATTATTCATCCCTGCCTGCATTTTGAATGAACTACTGCAAATGCCAGCATATAAATTGACCACTATGTCAAAAAGGATGTGAAATGACACATGCTGACAGCAGCTCTTCTGCCTGCTTTAAAAATCCATATCATGATTAGACTGGATAGATATCTATCTCCCAGCTAAGAGGCAACACAAAAGCAGATCTCTGATAGCATGCTATTTCTTTAGATACCTATGAATCCAATTCTGCAATAGTCTGAATATTAGAGAGTATAGAGAATAGTTTACAGAAAAATGACTTATCCCACATTCACTGTCAATTAAAAATAAACCAATGCAAGTTAAAATAAAAATTAAGAGATGCTGGAAATCTAAAATAACAAAAAGAAAATTTAAACATGCAGCCCGGCCACATGTGTGATAAGAAGAATGAATCTAACATTTCAGCATAAAGATCTCATGTCTATAAGGATTCACCTTTCTGGATAAACAAAATGCTCCGAAAAATGTTTCTGCTCTATTTCAATTGGCATTAAAAGTAACATTTGATTGTAGATATGAACAGACCAAGTGCCCATCGATTAGATACCAGAATGGGAGCTTTAAACTACCAGGTTATGTCTTCCCCCAAAATGGGAAATGTTCACCAGAGAGAATATGCAGTAACAAATGAAACACATAGCGACATTGTTCATTGGCAGCACTTTGCTGGTGATCCCGTTTCCATTTCTGTGGACAATAACGGACCAGCTGCCAGCAGTTCCAGATTTCCACATCCACATACTGTCCAACATCAAGTCCAGGGGCATCTCATAACTTACTGAACAGAGGGACCGGATACACTTCCTTATCTGGCCTTTCAGTTTCATGCCAGCAAAGGTTGGCAGAACTCGTCAGCCCCATTTATTTAAATAGGGTTGCTGATCTTCATTAAAATAAATTGCAAGCTGTTTTTTTTTGTTTAATTTTCTTTATTTTATTATATATTTGTTTCAAATTGATGTTTGTTTAATGTTTCTTTACATAATTTAAATTTTGTTAAATCAATTTTATTAAAATGCATCTGATAAGCAGAGACAATTAAAAATAGTGAAACAGGTTTTTGCATGCAGAATGGCCTTGGAACCAAGGCTATGAGGCTGTTGGGAGCTGTACAACCATGAAGGATAAGTGTGGCTATGAGGTTGATGGGTAAGATTGAACACAACCTGACTCACTGTTTTTGGCCAAGCAAACTCAAAATCTACCATAACTATTGAAAAGCTGGACTGAAGGACGCTGGCAACTTTAGGGCTCAAGGGAGCAGAACAGTCCTTACTGGGCCTGGCCTACCGCCAGTGAATTTAAACTCCATGATATTTAGAATCAGGGCAATCATGCCTCAACTTCATAATAATCAATCTGCATCATTATAACTGCGGCCAAATTACCCCTATGAATGTATTTTGATGTGGAGACAGGACATACATTTATTTTTGATAACATTTTACAAAAGGCTTATTTTACAGTCACCCTATTAGAATGGCTTTTGTAAGCGTAGAAATAAAAGTATTTGTCGTTTCTAGTGATAGATATTGAATACTTTAGTTGAATTTGGAAATCGATCCAGAATGCGCAGGAGCCAGATTTCAATGCTGAGATATCAGATAAATCATTGACATAGAAAAAAAAGACTGCATAATCACAGACCCAGGACATAGACCCTCAGATCTGGGCTTCACACTACTAAGTTTGGGGTGGGAGATTGCAACCTTCACATGGTCCGCCCTGGTTTGACGAATGCAATCAACCCGGCGTGCATAATCGAATAAGATCAAATAGAACAAGTTGTCCTACAACTTTAGGTTGTGCACGCCATGTGCAAGAAGACGACGACTACTAAATTTGTCATGATTTGGAATCTCTCTCTCTGCTTGCTGTTCTTGTTGTCTCCTTGTCTCTGTTGTTTTAGTACTCTCTCCCTACAAGCTCTTATAAATATTATGCTTTCATGTCCCTATATCCCCAATGTACAATTCCAATTATGTGCATGTCTCTCTCTGCCATTGTCCCTTCTCTCCTCATTTGACCTCATCAACCTCCTGCTCAGGGATACAACTTGATGCAGAGGGGAGATTTTACGTCTATCTACATTTACAATCTTTATTTTGTTTTCTGGCTGATTTTTATACTTGGACATTTTCAAACATTAAATACATGCGTAGTTGTTCCTGCCAGACGTCCAAGATTAATTTAACAACAATTAACCATTCTAACCGAGTCCTTTAAACTGGTGTTTTAATATTATTCTCTATATTGTCCCTATAATTTTAAAGGTCAAGCCAACATCCAAGAATCCTTTCCAAAAAAAGGGAAGTAACCAATGTAAAATAGCATCTTCAGTTTGAAAACAAATGACAAAGTCGTAATAGATCTCTAGTATAAAAATGAACATTTTCAGAAATGGTCTCAATAACATTAGAAGACACAATTGAACAAAGTTACAAGGAATCACTGGTCACATATGATTAATAAACAAAAATACTTGCTCTGGTTTAAAAAGCAGCACGAGAAAAAAGTGCAGGTGCTCCAGTTTTCTACAGAGATGCTATAAATTAAAGTATTATGCCCAATGGCCAAGAACATAACATGGGTTTAGGAGGGGGAAATTTCATCATAATTTACAATGCAAGATACAATACTTAGAGACAACTTTTCTGAAACTACTGTACACCTTGTTTACTGAACATTTCATTGGTCTATATGTTTGTAGAACATTATGTAAATATGCCAGAGCAGCAGAAATGAACTTATCCTGAGATTGGAGCAATCTCATAGTCATTTACTGATGTGATTTGTTTTCCCATCATCCTGACATTCTTAGCATTTGTAATCCTGGGCATCACAAGCCCAGCCCTCTCAAAGTATCTCACCAAAGCGTTTTCTGTTAGAAGAGAAGCCAGAAACTGCTCAAAGTTGATAGCCCAGTCTTTGTCTATATTATTGGTCCTGGGAAGAGTGTTTTCATTGTTATTACGAACAAGTACTGTGTCCTCTGTGATATCCTCACATTGTAACTTCTCGTCGTCATTAGAGCCAGCACTCAGCACAGAGTACGAGGACATGGAAGTATCATCTTTAGTTTCATCATCTGAAATTAGCATTGCTGAAGAAGTACCATTTTCTTTTGGTGAACTGTCATCCAATTTAATTTCTTGCATCTCACTGGAAGACACCTTTTCATCCTCCATTGCTTCGAGGATGGAAGAGAAAGAATCCCCTTGTCCATAATGTAATGGTTGGTTTTCTCTCCTTGGATGCAGTTTGCTTTTACTGTCATGACTGCTACCTGGTTCTGGGAGTGTCTGACTGACAAACTGTTTTCCTACTTCACCAATCTCCAGAAGTAAACTGGTTACAGCTGCAGTAGAATGGTACAATTCTTGCTCGTTTGCATCTTCACTGAACATGTTGTACAGGGTTCTGCACAGTTCAATGAATTGCTCCTGCCAATGGATTAAACAATAATTGTGCATTAAATACCAGTGTGTTTTGAAGTTATCAACTTCCTAGTTACAAGTTAGGGAATGGAAGCATCCAATTTACCTGATTCAGCTTGGGCAAGTCTTTGATATTCTGCAACTTATGGTCCCTTTCCTGAGCCCACATTCTGATGTAATGTCGATAATCACATGAATTTTGTTGCTTTTCTGCTACTAGAGCAAAAAAAAGTTGAATTTATGGTACTAAAAGCTATTTTATAAGTTGAGATAAAATTATGTTTATCCTTATGAAAATTATATATAAAAAATACAATATAAAGTTAATATTTCTTTTAAAATGTTAACTTTAAATCTACCTTTCTCATTCCTCAGGTTTACAGTGACAAATCCATCTTCTGTTTCACTTTTTGTCCTTGACTCAATTTCTGTAACTGGGGAAATAAAAGCCATTTTATTATCTACCATTCAGCTGTAAAATGTTTGGACATTTGGGGAAAAACTGCCATATTTTAAAAAGATTCAAAAATATTTTTGTTTTAATTGCATCTTTTTAATCTCTTCTGCAATTTTTTTTCTTGCTATATTTCTGTATGCCATTTAACAAATTTACCAACTTAAATTCATTTTCTCCTCGCTGTTCCCATTTCTTTCTCAATCTTAAAGATTCAGTGGTTAAACTAATCCATTGTTGCCCCCATTATTTATTAAGATCTCAAATACTTCTCTCCACTATACACAATGTCTGACCACCTGGTAGAAGTCCATATTCTGCAAGGTTTCACAAGAATCCTGACTGGACATCTGTTAATTAGAGCTTCATTGTTCAGTTCCCAGTGCATATGGCAATTAAACACTTTATTCTTGAGTGTAAGTAGAAGTAATTCTTAGCAATTTCAATGAATACGTGGTGAAACTGATTGTGTTCTTAAGAGACAATGGTGTCCAATTACTACAAGGAGGTTAGATGGAAACAGTTTCTTTTACTCGTACTTTTTTTTCAAACCCAAGATAGCTTTCTTTTGTGTTTGTTAAGTAACATTTAAGTTGTTCTCCAATTGGGCCCGAGCAATACAAAATATATTTTCACATTTAATCCAATTCGTGTTTTAAAAATACGTGTTTTAACAAAATTACCTGTATTAAAAAAAAAAGACAGTATATAAAACCTACCATGAACAGTTTCAGGCAATAAATCTTCAAAAAAGTATTGTGTAGCTTCAAATGCAGAATCAGGGTCCTCTTGCTCATTGAAAAAACTTTCTAAGGACAATAAGAATAAACATCTTCATTCCGTTCTTGGAAATCTTTCTGAGCATATATATTTTTGCAACAGCAAAATATTAATAGACAGACTGATTAATAGTTTAACCCAATTTAAATTGCTCAATTTTAATGTTTTCCACAGCTTAGGTTGCGTGTAATGAAATATGGAACATTGGCCCTCAATCTTCTGCTAAGATGCCATCAGGTCCATGGGGAAACTGTTGACAAATGTAACCTTTAACTGTATACAAGTTCCTGACATTCAAAAACAAACCGCAAGACAGAAGACCCAAATGGATCACTACATCACTCTTAGATTCCAACAGTGAAGCTTGAATTTCTGCAGTTACACTGCATTCAGAAAGTATTCAGACACCTTCACTTTTTCCACATTTTGTTACGTTACAGCCTTATTCTAAAATAGACTAAATTCTTTTTTTTTTTTTAATCTTCAATCTACACACAATATCCAGAATAAATAAGTGAAAACAGGTGTTTATTTGTATTTGGGTAGTTTCTCCCATTCTTCTCTGCAGATCCTCTCAAGCTCTGTCAGGTTGGATGGGGAGCATCTATGCACAGCTATTTTTAGGTCAGTGGGCAAAGAAACTTCCTCTATAGTAATCCCGATCTCAATAACAATCCTGACATCACAACCTTTTGTTTTTAAAAGTAGGATTAACATGAGCCTTACAACGTCCATGCCCATTCCTACGTGGACGGAAGAGAACTGAACCTCCTGTGGCTTATTCATAGTAGCAAAGTCCATTTTATTACAAGTTGCTGCCTTACTCCATAACTAAATCCAAGCCAAGGATTCTTATTTTAGTAAGAATCCCAGAATGATAAATCAGAAGCAGCAACACACTTGTCTAAAAGTGAGGTGCCAAACTAGCAATGCTTCAGGAGACTGATGTGCTAAAACCCAAATACAATCACAATAAGTGTTCAAAAGGGAACTGCAGATGCTGGAATATCGAAGGTACACACAATTGCTGGGGAAACTCAGCGGGTGCAGCAGCATCTATGGAGCGAAGGAAATAGGCGACGTTTCGGGCCGAAACCCTTCTTCAGACTACAATCACAATAATACTTTATTAGCCAAGTATGTTTTGCAACATATGAGGAATTTCATTTGCCAAGTCAATCATACAAATAATAAAAACCAATAAAAGACAAGCAATCAATAATGAAAGGATCAGATCGAAACTGTGCAGTCCTATCACATCTATTCATGAACAGTGGTGGACCATTAAACAGATTACAGAAAGATGAACATTCTCATCCACAATGAATGTAGGATCCAGGACATAACTGCCAAAGACAAGACAGAGCATTTGCAACCACCTGCAAACTGAAGCACCTATCGCACGGTAGAACTCAACCTACTCCTGCGGTCCCCAGCATGCACTAGCCCGTCTTCAGGCAATTCAATTCAATCTAAATGATATTAAGCAATGGCTAAGAGTAGTAGAGACAGTAAAGGGACTTGCAACATGGCACTAGTATTGAAAACATGCACTACAGAAGTAGCCAGATTTCTAGCTAAATTGTTCCAATACACGTACAACACTTGCATCAATCAGACAAACGTGGAAACCACCCATGTATTCTTGTTCACAAATGGATGACAAATCAATCCAGTTAATTATCACCCTATCAGTCTGTTCTCTGATCATCAGCAATGTTATGGTAGCTTCCCCGAAAGTAGTATTAAGCACATCAATAGCTTGCTCCATACATTAGAGCCTCAATTCCAAAAGATCATGGAAACTAGACGATCTGGGGAAACCCACGGCGTCATGGGGAGATTGTGTAAAATCCACACAAGCACCAGAGATTAGAATCAAACCTGGGCTAATGGACCTATGGATAGATAATCAGGACAGATTCTCACCCCTAACAATCTTCACTGCTTCATCAATGATCTTCCTTCAACCATATAGTTAAAAATCGGTATATCATTGATGTCAGCATAGTGCACAATTCTTCAAAAATTGCAGCAGGCATTGCTTGCATGCACCAACGCGTCAACAACTGATATTTGAAATGAACAGAACATGCCACTTAAGTCCAAGCTCCTGAAAGTTCATACCTAAAAACAGTGAAAATGTATTATCACCTGGAATAGAGTGGTTAAGCATGTTGGAAAAATGTCTTCCTGAACTGCACTCTTGGACTTGGCAATGATTGCTGAAGAATGGGTGCATTTTAATGCCCAACACTTCCTTTCCAAATTACCCTGTCCCTTTCAGTTTTCTCCAGTCCATTAAAATAGTCTCATACACATTTTCTCTTCTACCAGTGATGTCATCACTGATGAGTTATGACCAATTATATAAAAACAGTGCAGTCTAGAGAATTACATACCATTTCTACCTGTTATACAGAAACAATATTCTTACCAGGAAGTACATGTACTTTATACAGCAGCTTCAATTTCTCTACAAGATCTGCATGACACATTGTACCTATAAAAACACATTTTTGAAATTGATTTAAAAAAGTTCAGAATAGTTCATAAACATAGAACAGTAAAGCACAGGACCAGGCTTTCAGCCCATAATGTCCATGCCAAACATTAGTTAGTTGGGATTAGTTGCTAGGTTAAACTAATCTCATCTGTGTGCAAGCAATTCACATCCCTCCATTCCCTGTATATCCATGTGTCCATCGAATAGCCGCTTAAACACTATTGAATTTTCCTCCGTCAACCCTGGCATTCTAGGCACCCATCAATCTCTGTGTAAAAGACATGTCATGCACATCTCCTGTACATTTTGCCCCTCTCACCTTAAAGCCCTCTAGCCTGACATTTTCATCCTATGAAAAATGTTCTAATGGTCTACCCATTTACTCATGCGAACGTCCCTAGTGGGTGCAGGATAGTGCTGAGTGGATGTAGGATGAATTGTCCCTAGTGGGTGTCTTGTGTTAATGTGGGGGAATTGCTGGTTGGCGCTGACCCGGTGGGCCGAAGGGCCCCGTTTCCGCGCTGTATCTCCAAACTCTGAAATATAATCTCTGCTGAGCTTCAATGCTGGTTTCCCTCCCTTGAACCACACTGCCATTTGAAATGTTAAAAAATCATGGTTAAATAGTATTAACAAATTAAAATGTACATTTATAATAACTCTACGCTGCACCATCACCTTCATACCATAACCTTGCTTGGCGCAGTATCAGACCTGTTCCTCATCATGTAAACAACCACCCCTCACTATCAGGTTCAAGATTTCAAGTACTCTGTGAAAATTACAATCTCATCAATGTCCAATCTTGCTGCATGTGCAATTATTCAACTATTGTGCCATTTTGTTTAAATTGCCAATAACAATTGTAATCTTTATCTTTCATTTATTTTTGATAATGCTTGAATTATTTTTAAAATATTTTAATGTGCATGCCCCATGTAAACCTTGCCATTTACTTATTAATGGTAAAGCATTGCATAACAGTGAATGGAAAACTTTACTTACTCAATCCTGTGACAAATTCTTTGAAGTTTATTAAAGAGTCTCCATTCTCGTCTAGTAGTCGAAATAAGCGTCTTGCCAATATATCTGAATGTGCACCACATGACCAGGGAAAAAGTAGGACAAACAATCCCTTGAATTGTTCAAAGTCAATACGGTACTGTTCAAGATAAGGCAGACTTGAGTCATGGCGGTCTGTAGCATTACTATTTCCACCCCAGTAACAACTTGTCAGATGCTCAGCCTAAATGTGAACATTTTAAAAGAACATTATATTCACAATTTTCAAATGGTGAAAACAAAGATAAGGTTTTATTGTATGACAAGTAATAGCAAATATTCATTAATTTCCAAAAATGAGGGCTATGTTTAAAAGTTAAATGTTTATGGATTTATACATGTTATATTTGTCATTAGTTTACAGAAAGATGACCAGCTCTAATAGTCAGAGCTTGCTCTATCAGCATTTAAAGGAACGGAAATAATGGAAGTTCCTAATGAACAAATTGAAAGACTGCTAATTATCACACTTTCTCCATTCACAGAACGTAATACTGAGAATTCTTACCAATCAGAATTCCAGGACAGAAAATGTTGCATACAAAAGTTTAACCTCTTGTTGTTAATATTCAAAATTGGTTTACGCTCACCTTTGGCTTGCAGCAGCACAGTAACCAATGCACTACAACTGATCTTCCCAATCTAAAACAAACATTTTAATCTTCAAGGTCACTGTCAAACATCTGTATAATTCTCTTCCAAAGAAGAATTGTTTAAACATTATCGAAGTGATATTTGTGGAAGTTTGTTCCAAACTTCAATACCGTGAGTGGATGAATTAATTCCAATCTTTTATCTCACTCATTAGCTTTGAAAATTGTGGAAGTTTCCTATTTACACTTGAGTATAAGAGTCAGATCATGATGCAACTTTATAGGACTAGAGGCCACTCTTGGAGTATTGAGTGCAGTTCTGGTCATCCCATTACATGAAGGATGTGGATGCTTTGAAAAGGGTGCAAACGAGGTTTACTTGAAAGATGCCTGGATTAGAAGGTATTAGCTGCAAAGAGATTAGACAGATTGTTTCAAGGTTAGTTTATTGTCACATGCACCAATTAAGGTACAGTAAAATTTGAATTACCTATGGAGCTTCAGAGATCGAGGGGAGACTTGACAGAAGTATAGAAAATTATAAGAGGCATAGATAGGGATGACAGTCACAACCTTTCTCTCAGGAAATGTGAAAAAACTAGAGGCCATAGGTTTACAGTGAGCAGAGCAAAGTTTAATAAACGATGTGCAGGGCAATTTTGTTTTAAAATATGGTGGTGGGTGCCTGGGGAAGCAGACAGGATAGTGACATTTAAGAGGGTTTTAGATATACACATGGATATAAGGGAATGGACACTGAATTACCAGGCTCAGGATTTAAAGATTGGGATAAATGAGATGTGCCAACTGAAATTCCTGCTTGGTTTCATTTCACCAGCTCACCTTGTTTGGGTTTGCAAGGCTAAACAAACTGACCAAGAATAAATTAGACCCTATTAGCAAGCCAGTGAACAATGGTTTGTCTATGAAAATCTGCATCATATCAGCAGGCTGGAACAAGTGTTACCCAAATAAACAAGTGAACAACATTCTGACACAGAAAAAACACACCCTTAGTTTTGCTGTCTGGAAACTAATCAGCATACGATTTTAATGCCTCTGACCATTAGAAATATTCATAAACTAATTAAACAAATAATACTATAAATTTAAAAAGTGACCATGTAAAAGCACAAACACTTAAAATATTACTTCAACACAATTTTTAAAAATGTAATTTGCCCCAATTTTACCTACGTTCCCTGAAGCTGTAAATCACTATGAGAAGTATGGGCTCAGAGAATCTGCACCAAGTGTTTAGCCTGGCACAGAATCCAAAACTGATGCCTCAGCCAATTGTTGGAGAATCTCAGTAAATTTAGTTTAGAAATACCACATGGAAACAGGCCAAATGGCCCACCAAGTCCACACAGATTATCGATAACCCGTACACATTCCCTGTACTGCAAAGGCAATGTTACAGAGGCCAATTAATCCACAAACCCGCATGCCTTTGAGATTTGGGAGATAACTGGCGTATCCGGAGAAATCTCACAGTCACAGGGAGAACGTGCAAACTCCACACTGACAGTACCCAAGGTCAGGATCAAACCTGGGTCTCTGCCACTGTAAGGAAGCTGCTCGCCCAGCTGTGCCACCCTAATGTTAATGCCATTAGATTCCATTGGAGTCCTATGACAGAATGTATTAACAGATCTGTCGATTGGAAAAGGTCACCAAATTTGCAGCTTCAGCATCTGACTGCACCCATGGCAAAGATGAATTTGCCAACCTTCATACAAAATAACCAATACCAATTTACTTGAACCACTGGTATTTACCAGCTTGATTTGACCTTTCCCCCAAATAATTAGGAAAAGTAGCATAATATTATTAAACAGAGAAAGATAGGGGAAGAGAGAAATCTGAAGTTCTAAAAATTCTTCTTCTAAAATATATTAAAGTGTCTATTTTACAGCATATTACATTATTCCTGAAATGAAGAACCATATTTAGATACCATATCAGAAAATGGTTTAACGTCCAAATTATACAATGGATGCAGAGTTAACAGTAAGATATAATAAATTGGACACATGCATCAACATTTTGCACATCAGATGATTGCACTGTATTCAAAAAGAATATTCCTCCTTCAAAGAAAATAAATGTTGCAACTTTCAATAAATAACTTTATTACTTGGCACTTTATTTGCATTAGCTGTTTAATCTAATATTTAACCATGTTTTTGTCCTATCCAAGCTTATAGATTCTACCAAACTTTGGCAACTGCCAACTGACAATCAGTAATATAACTTGATATAGCAATATCTATAGATTGATCAGCCATGATCATATTGCTGGCTCTAAAGGCCGAATGGCCTACTCCTGCACCTATTGTCTGTTTCTACAATTAAGTCTGGGGGAATAAAAAGCAAAACAAGTAAATAAATCTGCTGGAACTTTAAAAGGCTGGAAAACGTAATCAGATTGATTAGTAGGACTGGATGTTACAATCCCTAAGGTTCTTCACCACAACTGACACCTGGTATTCTTGGGGATGACCACTGGGTGATTTTGCTACCAATCAGACACATCTTCAGTTGTGTACCTCAACGTCACTGGGTGTTTCGGCCTTTTATCACAAGACACCCACAGTCGAGGAAGACCCACCGCAAGGTGATCAGACCTGGGTGTGTGTCTTATGGTTAGCCTCTAGATGGTCACGTGGCAGCCCAGGCAGCATCTTTTCTCTTCAGCCACAGCTAGGGACTGCTCCATTCTGCTTTTTTCTTTCCATCTTCCTCTCTACCGCTGACTGTGGCTGGTTGGGCCCAATGACTCGTGTCCGTTGGTGGGACAGTACTTGGTTGAGCTTCACCTGGGGTGCTGATACCCTGTGGACTGTGGTGGTTAATCTGCCACTGGGCTTCACTCGACTGATTTGGCCTACCTTTTAGAAGATAATGGTCAATGCGAGGCCCCACACCAAGCTCTCTCAGGCACTTTTCCCTGCCCTGGTGGATCTTGACACCCTTCTCTGATGTTATCTTTTCCCAGCCACAGATGCAGCTTCGTAGCTCATGTCCTGCCGGTGCTGCTGCTCTGTTAATTGCTGTGCTAGTTGTCTTATTCATAATTACCAATTAAAAACTAAATAGAGGGAATCCAATTGTTCTCTCCTTATTTCCTGCTCAATGAAATTTAAATTAATTTGCAGCAAAGCAATAAAATTACATATTAAAATGTGGTTTCAATTATGCACTTTAACCCCAGCCCCAAAGTAACAGCAGTGTACTTCCCAATATTAGAATTCATCAATCAGTTTAATTATCTCCTATTATTGTTGATTGAACAGCATTAGATTCTGTTTTACTTACTCCTTCCAAGTGGTTCACTGATGTATACTATTGAAATATTTCAGTCTTAGTTTTGACCTATGAAATGAACAAGTTCAAGTTCAAGTTCAAGTGAGTTTATTGTCATGTGTCCCTGTATAGGACAATGAAATTCTTGCTTTGCTTAAGCACACAGAAAATAGTAGGCATTTACTACAAAACAGATAAATGTGTCCATATACCATGATATAAATATATACACACATGAATAAATAAACTGATAGTGCAAATAACAGAAAGTGGTTGGTAATAATCAGAGTTTTGTCCGAGCCAGGTTTAATAGCCTGATGGCTGAGGGGAAGTAACTATTCCTGAACCTGGTTGTTGCAGTCTTCAGGCTCCTGTACCTTCTACCTGAAGGTAGCAGGGAGATGAGTGTGTGGCCAGGATGGTGTGGGTCTTTGATGATACTGCCAGCCTTTTTGAGGCAGCGACTGCGATAAATCCCCTCGACGGAAGGAAGGTCAGAGCCGATGATGGACTGGGCAGTGTTTACTAGTTTTTGTAGTCTTTTCCTTTCCAGGGCGCTCAAATTGCCGAACCAAGCCACGATGCAACCGGTCAGCATGCTCTCGACTGTGCACCTGTAGAAGTTAGAGAGAGTCTTCCTTGACAATCCGACTCTCCGTAATCTTCTCAGGAAGTAGAGGCGCTGATGTGCTTTTTTGATGATTGCATTAGTGTTCTCGGACCAGGAAAGATCTTCAGAGATGTGCACGCCCAGGAATTTGAAGCTCTTGACCCTTTCAACCATCGACCCGTTGATATAAATGGGGCTGTGGGTCCCCCTCCTACTCCTTCCAAAGTCCACAATCAGTTCCTTGGTTTTGCTGGTGTTGAGGGCCAGGTTATTGCGCTGGCACCATATGGACAGTTGCTCGATCTCTCTTCTGTACTCTGACTCATCCCCATCAGTGATACGCCCCACAATAGTGGTGTCGTCAGCGAACTTGATGATGGAGTTCGCACTGTGGTTCGCTACGCAGTCATGGGTATAGAGTGAGTACAGCAGGGGGCTGAGCACGCAGCCTTGAGGTGCTCCCGTGCTGATTGTTATTGAGGCTGACACATTTCCACCAATACGAACAGACTGTGGTCTGTGGACGAGGAAGTCAAGGATCCAGTTGCAGAGGGATGCGCAGAGACCCAGTTCTGCGAGTTTGGTAACCAGTTTGGAGGGGATGATTGTGTTAAATGCCGAGCTGTAATCAATGAATAACAGCCTGACATATGAGTTTTTGTTGTCCAAGTGGTCCAGTGCGGAGTGGAGGGCCAGCGAGATCGCATCCACCGTTGATCTGTTGTGGCGGTACGCGAATTGCAGTGGGTCCAGGTTTTTGTCGAGGTAGGAGTTGATTTGCCCCATGATCAACCTCTCAAAGCACTTCATCACCACCGGCGTTAGTGCCACTGGTCGATAGTCATTGAGGCATGTCACCTTACTCTTCTTGGGCACCGGTATAATTGATGCCCTTTTAAAGCAGGTGGGGACCTCAGACCTCAGAAGTGAGAGGTTGAAAATGTCCGTAAAAACTCCCGCCAGTTGGTCCACACAGGTTTTTAGAACACGACCGGGTATACCATCAGGACCAGGTGCTTTTCGGGGGTTCACCCCTCTGAAGGATTTCCTGACATCGGCCTCTGTGACTGAGACTGAAATGCCATCGCAGCGAATGGGGGATCGGGAAGGCACATCAGTATTCTCCCTGTCAAAGCGTGCGTAAAACGCATTGAGCTCGTCAGGGAGTGATGTTACACCGGCATTCGAGCTGCCTCCTGGTTTTGCCTTGTAGGAGGTGATTGCATTTAGACCCTGCCACAGCTGCCGAACATCTGTCTCGTCCTCCAGTTTGGAGCAGAAGTCCCTTTTGGCCTTTTTGATGGCCTTACCAAGGTCGTATCTGGTCTTCATGTAGGCCACTGTATCATCGGAGGTGAATGCCCTGTGTCTGGACTTCAGGAGAGTGCGGATCTCAAAGTTCATCCAAGGTTTCTGATTGGGAAACACTGTGAACTGGTGACTTGTGTGTGAACTGTTGCTTTCAGTTAGTAAAAGAAACATACAGTTTAAGTCATTGAACTATTTATGTAGAAAGTCCCTTTACTGGTTGAATTAAATAGATTTAATTTCCCTACATTTAGCCTAATTCAAAGTGTAATTATATATGCACAACAAAATCTGCAACATAGCGGATGTGTAGTTTCAATTTACACTTCCAGATAGATTGTGACCAACAACACCCAAAACGGAAAGCAGTTTGGCACTTACATATTTTGTCTTTAATGGGACCAAATAAAATCTTCGCAAAAGTATTTTGAGAGCCTGTAGGTGCCACACCTTTGCATTTAAAGTACTCAGACCCCTTCTCTTTTTCCACATTGTTACGTTACAGCCTTATTTTAAAATTGATTAAATTCATTTTTTTTTAAATATCATCAATCTACATACAATGCCCCAGAATGAAGAAGCGAAAACAGGCGTTTAGAAATTTATGCAAGGTAATTAAAAATAAATAACTGAAATATAACATTTACATAAGTATTCAGACCCTTTGCTATGACACTCAAAATTGAGCTTCAGTGCATCCTGTTTCCATTGATTATCCTTGAGATGTTTCTACAACTTGATTGGAGTCCATGAGTGATAGATTAAATTGAGTGCACATGATTTGGAAAGGCACACACCTGTCTATATAAGGTCCCACAGTTGATGGGGCATGTCAGAGCAAAAACCAAGCCATGAAGACAAAGGAATTGTCCGTAGACCTCCAAGACAGGATTGTGCTGAAATACTGATCTGGAGAAGGGAATAAAACAATTTCTGCAGCATTGCAGGTCCCAAAGGGCACAGTGGCCTCCATCATTCTTAAATAGAAGAACTTTGGAACCACCAGGACTCTTCATAGAGCTGGCCACCCGGCCAAACTGAGCAATCGGGGAGAAGGGCCTTGGTCAGGGAGATGACCAAGAACCAGATGGTCACTGACAGAGCTCCAGAGTTCCTTTGTGGAGATGGGAGAACCTTCCAGAAAGACAACTATATCTGCAGCACTCCACCAATCAGACGTTTATGGTGGAGTGACCAGACAGAAGCATCTCCACAGTAAAAGGCAATAACAGCCAGCTTGGAGTTGCCAAAAGGCACCTAAAGAACTCTCAGACAATGAGAAACAAGATTCTCTGGTCCGATGAAACCAAGATTGAACTCTTTGGCCTGAAAGCCAAGCGTCACGTCTGGAGGAAACCAAGCACCGCTCATCATGGTGAAGCATGGTGGCAGCATCATGCTATGGGGATGTTTTTCAGCGGCAGAAACTGGGAGACTAGTCAGGATCGAGGGAAAGATGAATGGAGCAAAGTACAGAGAGATCCTTGATGAAAACCTGCTCCAGAGCGTTCTGGACCTCAGACTGGGGCGGCGGTACACATTCCAACAGGACAACGACCCTAAGCGTTCTGGACCTCAGACTGGGGCGGCGGTACACATTCCAACAGGACAACGACCCTAAGCACACAACCAAGACGACGCAGGAGTGGCTTCGTGACAAGTCTGTGAATGTCCTTCAGTGGCCCAGCCAGAGCCCAGACTTGAGCCCAATTGAACATCTCTAGAGACCTGAAAATAGTTGTGCATCGACACCTCCCTTCCAACCTGTCAAGAGCTTGAGAGAATCTGCAGAGAAGAATGGGAGAAAATACCCAAATACAGGTGTGCCAAGCTTGTAGCGTCATACCCTAGAAGATTTGAGGCTGTAATCGCTGCCAAAGGTGCCTCAACAAAGTACTGAGTAAAGGTACTGAATACCTATGTAAATGTGATACTTCAGTTATTTCTTTTTAATTACTTTGCAAAAATTTCTAAACACCTGTTTTAGCTTTTTTTATTATGGGCTATAGTGTGGAGATTGATGATTAAATGAATTTAATCCATTTTAGAATAAGGCTGTAACATAACAAAATGTGAAAAAAGTGAAGGGGTCTGAATACTTTCTGAATGCACTGTATACCACAAAAGTAGCCGTAATTCTGAAAAGACACTATAATATATAATATTTTAAAAAATACGCACACACACACAAACACATTTGCATTTGAGATGCATTTCATTTGTATTTTAACCCCATACATACAATATCTTGATGGACACTTACTACTGAAATACTTCATGTACCAACTAAGCGAAGAAGATTACTCTCATAGATAACTTGCTTACCTTAAAAAGAACATAGAGTTCCTCCAATTCATCTATATTGAATGCAGTGTCTGTCACAATGGCTCGAACCTGAACATTAAAAGAAATGAAAGCTACTTCTAGATTGAAGTGTAAATATTGAGCAGAATTTGCAACCTTATGCAAAATTGTAAATGATATCACTGCACTTACAACGTTACGCTTTGTAGTATCTTCAAGTGTCTGAATAACTCGCAGTCTCTGCTTAAACCGCATCTGTTCGATCACATCTGCTCTAATACTGCCAAATTTCTGAAAAGATTAAATAAATATGCCTTAAATATGTTATAAATATATTGGACACCACTAATACAATAACCATTTTCAAATGGTTTATACAAACTTTACTGCATATCGTTTAAAAAAAGTTTTACAAATTTAACAAGTCACTGGTAAAGCCATTACTGGCTGCCCAGCCCTAACTGCCATTGAGGTCATAGTGATGGGACTGACTTCTCAAACTCCTGCAACCCTTCTGGTGAAGATATTCCCATAATGCGAATGAGTAGGAAGTAGAATAATGGGTGATTTCGAAGAGTCAGAAGCCAGATATTCACAAAAAAAACAACTAGGCTCTGAACTGATCTTGTAACCACACTGATGGAATAGTTGAACCAGTTAACTTTCTGGTAAATAAAATCCCCAAAGAACTTGAATGCAATATATCAAGGCAAGGTGGTTAGACAAAATAGTCTTCCAAATGATCACGCCTGGCACATTATTTGCCGACGTCAATCATGAATGTTGTATGGATCTTAGCTTATGTGGACACACTCTACAAATCACACAAACACGAAAAAAAAACAATAGAAGGAGCAGGTCATTTGACCCAACAGTCAGTTGCACCATTAAATGTTATCCTGGCAAATCTGCCCCTTGCCTCAGCTCCTCTCATGCGCCAGTTCCCTGTGACTATGAATTCCAAATCTTTCCAAAATATATCTCCCTCTTCAACTATGTTCAACGATTTAGCCTTCACAACCTTCCTGAGAAATGCACCACCCTCTAGAAGAAATAATCCACCTCAGCTAAGGTGATCAAATGCATTTATTGTAACTATGCCCCCTCATTCAAAATGCTCCCACGTAAAGGAGCACCACACATCTACCATGTCATGCCCCTAGGAATGCTACTTTTCAATCACATCTTATTCTTGTAAAGCCCAAAGAATATAGGCCCAATATCTTTAGCTGCTCATGATAGGACAATCTACTCATTTCAGGAATTCATCCAGTGAATAGTATTTGGACTGTCTCCAATGGTAGTACGTCTTCTATCAGATAAAGGGAACCAATACAATGTACTGTATTGACTGTTACCAGTTTAACTTCACCAATAACTGTTACAAGTCTTCCCATTTCCAATCCAATCGCTCTTGCAATAAAGCCAGTTTTGCATTTGCGTAACCACTTGCAGCATCAACCTGCAAGCGTTTTGTGATTCATGCACCAGAACACCTAGATCACTCTGCACTTTATTTGAAATCTCGCTCCATTTATACAAGTTGATCTTTTGACCCTTTTTACCGAAGTGCATGACCTCACGCTTTCTCATTATTGAATTCCATTTGTCAACATTATGCCCATTCATAACCTATCCATATGCTGTTGCATAGTCCAAATATCATAATGGCAACCACTAATTTTGTACACAAAAATGCTGGATAAACTCAGCGGGTGAGGCAGCATCTATGGAGAGAATAGGCGACGTTTCGGGTCGAGACCCTACTTCAGACTTGATATCAGCACTTTTACTCTCCAAGTCTTTAATATGAACTGTGATAATTGAGGGTCAGGAACTGATCCCTGGGGAACTCCACTATTTCCATGATTTTACCATGAAAAGACACATGTTCTTGCTCTTTGCCATCTAACTGATGAGCCGTCTTCAATCTGTACGAAGATCCTTGGCCCAATATTACAAGTTCTTTAGCTTGTGCACTAGATTGGAGCAGTAGCAAATGGAATATCATGTAATCAAAAAGTACATGCATCATCATCACATAATCAGAAGTACCCAGTATGCAATCATGTACTTTACAAGATGTGTAATTACAAGGACAAGAACATGATTGAAGCATATGATGATCGACTATAGAAGTTGGGAGGTCATGTTGCAGTTGTACAAGATGTTGGTGAGGCCACATTTAGAGTATTGTTTCCAGTTTTTGGGAAACCATAATATAGGAAACATGTTGTCAAGCTGGAAAGGGTGCAGAGAAGATTTACGAGTATGTTCCCAGGACTTGAGGGCCTGAGCTATAAGGAGAGGTTGAGCAGGCTAGGACTCTTATTAATTGGAGCTCAGGAGGATGAGGGGGCGATCTTATAGAGGTGTACAAAATCATGAGAAGCATAGATTGGGTAGGAACACAGAGTCTCACCTACTTTCCCCAGAGTAGGGGAAATTGAGAACCAAAGAACATAGGTTTAAAGTATTTAAAGATTTAATAGGAACCCAAGGGGAACTTTCTCACACAACGGTGGTGGGTGTATGGAACGAGCTGCCGGAAGAGGTAGTTGAGGCAGATACTATCGCAACATTTAAGAAACATTTAGACGGATTCATGGATAGGACAGGTTTAGAAGGATATGGGCCAAACGCAGGCTGGTGGGACTAGTGTAGATGTGTCATGTTGGCAAGTTAGGCCAAAGGGCTTGTTTCCACGCTGTAAGACTCTAAGACTGTTTCCAAGAAATTCCTGTCAAATTTTATACCTGGGATAAAATTTTATCCCTGGGATAAAATTTTATCCCTGGGATAAAATTAATTTTAGCTCACTCAATTTGATTTTCTTATAAATTGGATTTGTAAGTGCATTTCTACAGTGAGAAATCAAAAACAACATATCCTGCATATATGTGTAAACAAATTTGACATTTGCTTCCAGAACTTCTAAATAGAATATGGTAATAGTGCTCCAAAAATAAATCTGCATGGAGATTTCAGATGTGGTAGGTTGGAATTTAAGTGCCATTTAATGGACTTGTCTCATAATGTTTGCTCAGCAAGAAAACACAATACTCCTTAACCTGGTTCAACATAAAATCAGTGGAAAAGGTACAGGGTAAAACTGCAGATTTTGGTTTAAACCGAAGGTAGACACAATGTGCTGGAGTAACTCAGTGGGACAGGCAGCATCTCTGCAGAGAAGGAATGGGTGACATTTTGGGTCGAGACCCTTCTTCAGACCAAATACAAACTGAAAGGTACAGAGTAGATGCAGGATATGTAGATGGGTGGACAGGCAAAATAGTGAGCAAGTCAGGCAAAATCTGTGGAGAGAGAAGAGTTAATAGTTCCGGATAATGATCTTCCATGAGAACATTCTAATAAATGACAGGCTTGTCAGTTCTGGGCATGTTAATCAACCGAGTATTGGTCAGAATTCCACTGATAATGTAATTTCAACTATATCAGAACATTTTGATGTATGGTCTTTGATCTGAAATGTTAAATCTGTTTCTCTTTACAATTACCGCCGGACTGGATACAGAATGAACTTCATGGTAGGAAGCAGAGGGTGCTGGTGCAAATTTGTTTTTCGGACTGGAGAACTATGACTAGTGCTGTGCCTTGGGGATTGATTCTGGGTCCACTGCTGTTTGTCATGTCTTGAATGTTTTTTTATGGGAATATTCCAAGGCACAATAAGCAAGTTTAAAGATAATACCAAAGTAGGCGGTATCGTAGACAGTGAAGATGGTTATCAGAAATTTCAGAACGATCTTGATCAGCTGGGCAGAGGAATGCCGAATTCAGTTAAGAGTGAGGTGTTACATTTTGGGAAGTCTATACAGTGAACTTTAGGTGATGGGGAGTTTTATAGAGCACAGGGATCTAGGAGTACGAATACATAGTTCAATGAGAGTAGCGTTAAATAGGATGGTGAAGACAGCTTTTGGCACATTGGCTTTTATCATGCAGGAAATGAGTGTATGTTGGGATGTTATGTTACAGTTGTACAAGACATTGGTGAAGCCACACTTGGAGTAGGTTTAATATTGGTCCTCTATTTTAGGAAAGATGACATTAAACTGGAAAGAGTGCAGAGCAGATTTACGAGGAATTTGCCAGTACTGAGCTATACGATGGGCAGGCTAGGACTTTGTTCCTTTAAGTGCAGAAGGTTGTGGTGTAATTTTACAGATGTGTACAAAATCATGAGGGGGATAGGGTCCCCCTTTTCTTTTTCCCAAGTTAGAGAAATCAAAAACTCGAGAGCATAGATTTAAGACGAGAGGGAAATGATTTAATAGAACCCAAGGGAAAACCTTTCACACAGAGGGTGGTCAGTATATGGAACTAACTTCCAGAGGAAGTTGTGGTAAATACAACATTTAAACAGGTACATGGATAGGAAAGGACCAGAGGGGTATGGGCCAAATGCAAAAAAACAAAAACAGGCTTAGATTAGATGGAGCATTTTGGTTAGTATAGATGATTTAGACCGAAGGGCCCATTTCTGATTTTATAAAATTGTCACTTTTATCCAGTATGTAGTTTTCATTGGAAGAATTTCCGATAACTCTCTTTCCAGTATACTTATTCACAAGATCACCAGTTCCGGGTCTGTTAGTCAACTCAACAATCCTCCAGAATGCCATATAGCTTTAGTAATTCACACATTGCTTTTGTGCATTCCTGGTGCATGGATACAAGATGCCAATACACAGTCTCCAGATTACCACAGGATTCTGTTTCTGAGAAACGTTTGTAACTCAAACTACTTTCAAGACAGAACTCCCAACGTGGCCTCATCTACATGGAGACCAAATGCAATCTAGGCAACCAGAATTTAATGCGAGGTGGAAGTCAGTAGGATCATAGAAAGAGACAAGAGAAAAAGGAAGAGAAAAAGGAGAAATTGAATTTTCTCTCCCCAACTGCTCCACACAAATCTAATGAGACAAACTGTGGTCAATGCTTAACCTGTACATCACAGAATGCACTTCAAGCAGGAGGCTGTGGGGTGAATAATGGGTTTAAAGGTCCTACAGCATGTAGTAATGCGGTTGTGCAGTGAAGGGTCAGGGTGTCATTAGATTCCATGGTCCAAGTGACATAGCTTAGGAGAGGTATTGTGCTATAAAATTTAGTTTTATTTAAAATGCCAGTTCAAATATTTTTCTTATCTCCCTGTACAATTAATTAACTAGCAATATTAACTGCACCTAATTGACTAGTGTTATTTTAAACATTTGCTTTTCAAATGTTTATTTTTTCCTGACAAGTCATTCTTTCCTCAACTGAACATGGACTTTATGTAGTTACAGATAGACAGCATTTACAGATATCCTCAGCCACAGTAGACACGGTTAAATATTTTGGAATTCATATGGGCACTTACATCATATGAACCCCTTATTAGTTTGAAGATATCAACTTCGGGGTAGGGATCTCCATCATCACTGAGAAGAGAATGAAGATGAGGGATGGGTGGTAATGTACTGTCCTTGTTTGTCACACTGTCCAAGTACCTAGTGAACAAAAACAAAGGGTTTATGCTATGAAATTTTCCTCATTCACCAATCACAACTAAAGACACTTTCGATTTTACAATAATTGATCATCAGACCATGAAGGATGATAGTTCCCCAATACCCAACATTCAATACCATTGTTCTAATGTACAAACAACTTTGTGAGCATACATATTATATACACCAGTGATAAAGAGCATGCATCACTAATGTATCAATCCATTAAGAGTGAGTGTTAATTAAAAAAAGATATAAACACTGTTTAATGAAGTTTGTTATTGCAACTATTAAGATTTGCGTGGTTGCAAATCATTTCTCGTGCGGGGACGAGTCACTTTACTCATCCAACTTTATCACATAAATTCTTAAAATAAACTGATATTCAAAATGAACTCACTTTCCAAGTATAGTCATTGCCTCTCCATCATCTTTACAGTTCGAAAGCTTTTCAATATTAGCATCCAGTACGGCAAGAGCGAGTTGGAAGATGACTTTGATTCCCTCAAAGAAGAAGCAGTCCACAACAACAACAGCACTTTCAAACGGCATCACACTGAGGAACAGCGTGAGGAACCATGACAGCGAAATGGTGGAGATAACCCCCAAATACTGCATGCAGTCATAAAGTTGTGGTACATAATCCCTGGAAAGCTCCTCAAACACACCTTGATCCACTAATGCACCTACACAGAAAAGTAGGAAAATAAATGCTGTTAAAGCTTCAGAATAACTGCTTGGAGTTCATATAGCTAAGTGTAATATTTTAAATGCAATACATTCCAGATGTGCTTTCCCATTTGCCATACATCTTCAAATCTGGTCCATTACCCATCAAGGCTGTGGCTGGGATAGCACATGTAGATATCATCATGGGACAAGCTACATTGGTCATTCCATTTGTTACCTTTGTATGCAAGGAAAAAACAAACAAGAAACTGAAAGTAATTCTTCATTACTCCTCTCAAATACTCATTTTTAACCGATTTTGTTAAAAGATCTTGGGCATCCAATAACAGGCTGGAAAGGCAATCCCAGTCAGCACATGGGAAGCAAAAGAAAGACAATTTTGAACATAACTTTTTAAATATTAAGTAAAGATTGGATCACATAACATTAACTTAAAAGTGAAATAATCGAAGAATTACAGTATAAATAAAACAAATTTATATCTGGTCAATTTCTTTGCTCAGTAGTAATTATAACATGTGTAATTAGAAGTCACTTCGAGTAATAATACTTTTGAGGATATATTAGTTTGCCAGCAGCTAAATTCACATAGATTCTAATACGGCAGAAAAGCTTCAAATGGTGTCGTCCTCAGAGGCATACCGAATCACTAATAGTAACTCTAGGATGAACACTTTTACTATGCACTGATGGAAATTTCCAAGTTGGCAACGTTTTTTAAAAATGCCAACAAAAACAAAATTACTGAGAAAAGTTATATAAAAGTTCCTCAGCCGTGAATACTAGCACATAGAAGCAGAAACCACAATACAGCAGAGCTTTTATTGCTCACATCTTTTGCCACCTGAGCAAGACTGATGAAAAAGTTGTATATTCAGTACTTTTGGAACACGCCTAATATTACAAGTAATTGCAATAACTATAACATCAAATAATCTGTGGCAACATTTCAGCAGCACTGATTAAGCTCCTTTCATGAACTCAGTGAAGATGAAGCCATTGAATTACATTCCCATGCTAAACCTAGGTTTTTATGGGACCACATTTGGCTATGATACGAAGTATAAAATTATAAAATTTTGGGTATGAATTGTTTCAAAGTTGAAACAATTGAACTTATTTCAATTTCAATCAGTTCAAATAAGACTCAATGTCTCCTTAATTTCTCAATTTGAGCAAGGCCGCACAGCCAGAAGGCTTCCCGACGGGCCACGGCTCTGGACTGGGAACACGGCCGGAGGCTTTTATCGAGGTGCCAAGGTCTCTATGCCTTCCGGATCGCTGGGTAGAAGCCCGGGTGGGGGCCTCACGGGTCAGACAAATGAGCCGGGCCTGCGGATTGGAGATCGGGTCGGTGGAGCGGCCGACGGAGCCCACGGTTGGGGGCCCGGGTCTGCACCATGGAGGTGTGAAGTCGGCAGTGGTGATGCAGCAGCAGCGGTGAAGCCTTGCGACGATGGAGCCACGGTGGTGGTGAAGCTTCGCGGTGGCAGCGATGCCTCGCATGTCGACCCATGGCCGATGAGAGCGTGGAGGACCACTGTGAATGAGGTGGGGGGAGAAGAATGAACAATTGGGGAGCGAGGAGGGGGAGAACAAAGGACAATAGGAGATCGGCGTGGGGGAACCGCTGTGGGGGGGGGGGGGGGGAAAAAATAACAAAAGGAGGAGCTGGCGTGCTTTGTAACTTTGTCAGCACCATAGGTGGCTGCTATTTGTATACATTTGGGTACGCAGCAAAGAATCTCACTATGCCTAGTCATGTGTGACAATAAAGTATTCCATTCAAAAACAAAAAAATAAAATAAAATTGTATTCTTACCAACCACTCGAGTGTTATAGTAGTCTGGCAACATTCGCTCACAGAGTGCAACCAGCAACCAGAAAGCTTCCTCCTCTTTTGCATATAGTAGCAACACTGAAGTGACAATGTTCATGGCCTGCACGCATAGACGTTATTCAGTAATAAATTGTACAATCAAAAACACAAGTTTGCTCAGAATATTTTTGGAAATTAAATTAAAGTTTACCAGTAACAAAGACAGAATTTTACAAAGCAGCCAATTTATTCTACAAAATGTTATTCATTTAGCACTGATTTTTCCCTATTCCTTCGTGATTTTTATTCCAAATAGTTGCGCATACAAAATATTTCCAAATATCTGTCCCCGAAATGAAAATATTAAACATTTTCATGTTGCTCATAAAATCATTGATTTGGGCAACATAATTATTTTGACTTTACTTTGACTTTCTTGAGAAGGTATTTAAGAACCAGAGCTGTGAGCAAATTAATAGCAATGATTTTGTTAATAATTTTGCAAGTTTAAACACTACAATAATATTTACCTGGCAATATCCAATGTTAGGATTTCGGAATGCATAGGCAGTGAGTACTCTTCGTAAAGCACCAATTCCCATTTCATTCTGAAATGCTGGATGCTCAGGAAGGGAGCGGTGTAAATCCCGCTCTATTTCTTCTGTAGCTAGGTTATATTTTCCAATGGATTTCTCTACCAAATCAGAGTAATATCCAGGATGGGTGGCCATCTCATTAATAGCACCTGAAACAAAGTAAATTATACTCAATGGATATTCCATACTTTTCACCTGAATGCTGTTAACCAAATCTCTACTCCTGTTTTTTTAAGAATTATAGGAATAGTGGAGAAGCAAGAAAGGACAGGCAAAAGAATTCAAGACTCTGGATATTCCTAATTTGGAAAATTAAACTTAATGTTATCATTGACTCAAGGAAAACATGGCAATTGCTAGTTTACCTGACATTAAAGCTGCTAATATACGTTTGGGGATGGTTGAACATTATAGAATATAATTACAGTTCAGTTGTGGTTTTTTGTAAAGACAACAAATAATTGAGGGGTGTTTATCATTGCTAATGGCTAAAATATTCAAACCTTGTATATAAGCAATACATAATTAAAAGTACACAAAATGAGTAACAGTTTGAAAAGAATGCAAAAATTCAGTAGCAATGAACTAAACTAGAGTGATATACAATGATAGCAAGCTTGGTGCTTTAAAACACCATAGAACCAAGTATCTATCTTTACAGACCTGAGAACAATAGCCAAAGTTCCCCTCTCATGCTTTCTGGAATGCCTTTCAATACAAGCCCCTGTGTCTTCTCTGTGCGATACATGCACACTCCACGCCCAAATTCAGCAAAATGAATTTTCCAAGACTGTTCCTTCATTAGTTCCTTTGCCTAATTATTGACAAAAACTATAATCAGCAACATTCAAAATTCTGGATGGTACCAAGTGTAAAAGAAAATGTTTCTAAAATAATCAATTATTTCAATATATAAAGCCACAAGCTAGCACTGAATATTTTTTGTAGTATTTTGGAAATAAAGTTTGATGTGAAGTTAGCTGCTTGACTGACCAGTCTTTAGATTCACTTAATTGCATTTATTCATCAGTCACAGCTTTCTGTAATAATCTGATCTTCACTGGTTAAAATATTATATTAATCATGCCATGGGAAATATAACAAAATGTTTACATATTTGGCAGCAACTAACATTTGGTGTAATTTCACTTCTCCTAACACACCAAGGGTCAAAGCAAAGCCCTGCCCACAAAAGTGTTAATTCCTGGTTTCCAAAACGGTAATGTTCTTTTGACATGCTATTAGCCAATGTATTTCAAGCCTGCATCACAACACACAATGCAACTGAATCATGCCCTTACATGAGCATGTTTTTATGGAGCAGAGTGCAGTTATTTTTAATTTGTAAACAGACCGTTTTGAAAAAAGAAAACTTTGTTAGTGTGTAATTTTTGGATGGGAATGGAGAGACCAAGTACACGTCTCAAACAACTCTCACTAACTCAAACATATATGCCATAGAAAGCATTTTATCAGGATGCATCACAGTATAGTTTGGGTACAGCTCTAAGACCGCAATAAATTGCAGAAAATTGTGGACGCAGCCAAGGCCATCACGCAAACTAACCACCCTTCTTTTGACTGTATCTACACTTCACATTGCTTCGGCAAGACAACCAGCATAATCAAGGAAGAGTCTCACACCAGACACTCCTTCTCCTCTCTCCCATCAGGTAAGAGGTACAGAAGTTTGGAAACACACATCTCCAGATTCAGGGAGCTTCTTCCCTTCTGTTATCAGGCAACTGAACTGTCCCACCACCAACTAGAGAGCAGTTCTGACCTACCATCCACCACATTAGAGACCCTCAGACAATTCTTAATCGGATTTTACGTTGCACTATCGTTATTCCCTTTATCCTGTACCTACACAGACAATTGGTGCAGGAGTAGGCCATTCGGCCCTTCGAGCCTGCACCGCCATTCAATATGATCATGCCTGATCATCCAACTCAGTATCCCGTACCTGCCTTCTCTCCATACCCCCTGATCCCTTTAGCCACAAGGGCCACATCTAACTCCCTCTTAAATATAGCCAATGAACTGGCCTCAACTACCTTCTGTGGCAGAGAATTCCACAGACTCACCACTCTCTCTGTGAAAAAAAATTTTCTCATCTCGGTCCTAAAAGATTTCCCCCTTATCCTTAAACTGTGACCCCTTGTTCTGGACTTCCCCAACATTGGGAACAATCTTCCTGCATCTAGCCTGTCCAACCCCTTAAGAATTTTGTAAGTTTCTATAAGATCCCCCCTCAATCTTCTAACTTCCAGCGAGTACAGCCGAGTCTATCCAGTCTTTCTTCATATGAAAGTCCTGCCATCCCAGGAATCAGTCTGGTGAACCTTCTTTGTACTCCCTCTATGGCAAGAATGTCTTTCCTCAGATTAGGAGATCAAAACTGTACACAATACTCCAGGTGTGGTCTCACCAAGGCCCTGTACAACTGCAGTAGAACCTCCCTGCTCCTATACTCAAATCCTTTTGCTATGAATGCTAACATACCATTCGCTTTCTTCACTGCCTGCTGCACCAGCATGCCTACTTTCAATGACTGGTGTACCATGACACCCAGGTCTCGTTGCATCTCTCCTTTTCCTAATCGGCCACCATTCAGATAATGGTCTACTTTCCAGTTCTTGCCACCAAAGTGGATAACCTCACATTTATCCACATTATACTGCATCTGCCATGCATTTGCCCACACACCCAGCCTATCCAAGTCACCTTGCAGCCTCCTCGCATCCTCCTCACAGCTAACACTGCCCCCCAGCTTCGTGTCATCCGCAAACCTGGAGTTGTTGCTTTCAATTTCCTCGTCGAAATAATTAATATATATTGTAAATAGCTGGGGTCCCAGCACTGAGCCTTGCGGTACCCCACTAGTCACTGCCTGCCATTCTGAAAAGGACCCATTTACTCCTACTCTTTGCTTCCTGTCTGCCAGCCAGTTCTTTATCCACATCAATACTGAACCCCCAATACCGTGTGCTTTAAGTTTGCATACTAATCTCTTATGTGGGACCTTGTCGAAAGCCTTCTGAAAGTCCAGATATAACACATCCACTGGTTCTCCCTTATCCACTCTACTAGTTACATCCTCGAAAAATTCTATAAGATTCGTCAGACATGATTTACCTTTCATAAATCCATGCTGACTTTGTCCAATGATTTCACCACTTTCCAAATGTGCTGCTATCCCATCTTTAATAGCTGACTCTAGCATTTTCCCCACTACCGATGTTAGACTAACTGGTCTGTAATTTCCCATTTTCTCTCTCACTCCCTTTTTAAAAAGTGGGTTAACATTAGCTACCCTCCAAACCTCAGGAACTACTCCAGAATCTAAAGAGTTTTGAAAAATTATCACTAATGCACCCACTATTTCTGGGGCTACTTCCTTAAGCACTCTGGGATGCAGCCTATCTAGCCCTGGGGATTTATCGGCCCTGGGGATTTATCGGCTTCTTCTCTGCCTGTTGTACCTGCATGCTTACTTTCAGTGACTGATGTACTAGGACCCCCAGATCTCGTTGTACTTCTCCTTTTCTTAACCTGGCACCATTCAGATAATAATCTGCCTTACCGTCCTTGCCACCAAAGTGGATAGCCTCACATTTTTCCACATTATACTGCATCTGCCGCTCACCTAACCTGTCCGTCACCCTGCATCCTCCTCACACTATAGATGGCTTGATTGTAATCAGATTGTAATCTTTCCACTGACTGGTTCGCATGCAACAAAAATGCTTTTCACTGTGTCTTGGTATCCGTGACAATAAACTAAATTAGTTGGCTGGCTCTAAAAGTAATGAGCAAAATTTTCATTCACAAAAATATATAAACCTCATAAACCGGATCTTGCTTTGCATGTAGCAATTCTAGGAGTTGAAATTTACTATTTATATACATCATTATGGACTGGAAGTTCAACAGGTTAAACGTTCAACAGGTTAACATTCGCAAAATGCAAATCATCTCAAAACAGTATTGCAACTACAGAGACTTCAGTAAACATCATATACCACTTTGGGATTGAATTCTTCAGGTGATTTACGACGGTACATTGTCATTAGTGTCTGTGTGGCTATTGGAACGCTATTCCCATTGAGACTGAGCTGCCGTTCTCCATCTGTATCCGAGGTGGAACTGAGACTCCTCTGGGGGCTACATGAAACAACACTGCTTTGTCTTGAAAATACCTGTAAGACAAATAGTTAGAATGCAGTAGTGAATCGTGTTCTTCACATAAGATCTTGTTGTTTCCAGTAAGTACAGACAATCATAATACAGTATTAAAGAATCTTTTGAACACATGTGTCATAAAGTTTCACTACAAATAAAAGATCTCAGCAGATTGGCAATAGTTATGTGTATTTAAGGAATTATGTTTTGGCCTTCATGTTTCAACTTCCATTATCATGATTTAAGAGGTACTCATCTAATTTGTCTAAGTACACCAATAATAATTGCATTAGGTGCAGCATTTTAGAAGGAACTTGCAGTGAACATTACACATCCAACAAAATTGGTGATTTAATTTGGGCTTGAAATCTAACTGTGCAACAATATAAAATGCAATCTGAATTTCTCTTTCAGGTGCCAAGAAGTATTTACTATCCCATGGAAAGAATATTCCAATTAAGATCAGTTTAATAATTTACAGCTATCTAGAATTAAAATTTGATTAATCTCATTAAACCTTCAGTCATTGAAGAGACTCGCATCTTAAACTGGGTTTGAACAAAGTAAACTCTACTAGCTCACTGAATAAACAAGCCAATACATATTAAATATACATATCAGTGCTGGTTGATTTGCCTATTTTTCACAGTATAAAATACATTCTCTCAGAAGCTTTATGGAACAAGCCTAATTATATTCTTTAGCCCATTCTCAACTTTGCAAAAGTTCCAAATATTATTTGAGTTTGTATCATGTGTGGCTTTTTAAGATTGCATTATCTAAAGGGACAAGAAAATATACTTTTAATTGAATGCTTTGTCCAATGGGCACAGCCTACTGCCTAGAGCTGTTGCCTCCAGATCCAGCCTGCCGGCTATCATCTGGTCCAGATGCAGAGGATCAGTCTCACTATTGCTCTACATATTCCTGGCGAGTAGCAAGGTCTCTAGATGGCTTGATCTCACGTAGCACTGTGTTGGGGTCTATCCTCTGGAGTGCACCTGACAGGTTTGAGAGAAGGAAAGAACTGGGAGTGGAACTTTGGCTTTCATTAAGCATAAAGTGAATTTCCATTTTTCACTCCTTAAACTATCACAAGTAAAATTAATATTTTTTCCCCCTAAGTTAGTCAGTTTTACCATGTAGAAATTACAGCAGTGTTTATACATAGTCAGTCCCCCCCCCCCCCATATTTCAGGGCACCATGATGTTTGGGACACAGCAATGTCATGTAAATGAAAGTAGTCACGTTTAGTATTGTGTTACATATCCTTTGCATGCAATGACTGCTTGAAGTCTGCGATTCATGGACATCACCAGTTGCTGGGTGTCTTCTCTAGTGATGCTCTACCAGGCTTGTATTACAGCCTCTTTAGATTATGCTTGTTTTGGGGGCCTAGTCCTCTTCAGTTTTCTCTTCAGCATATAAAAGGCATGCTCAGTTGGGTTCAGATCGGGTGATTGACTTGGCCACTCAAGTATTTACAATTTTTTAGCTTTGAAAAACTCTTTGTTGCTTTAGCAGTATGTTTGGGATCATTGTCTAGAATGAACCGCTGGCCAATGGGTTTTGAGGCATTTGTTTGAACTTGAGCAGATAGGATGTGTCTATACACTTCAGAATTCATTATGCTTCTACCATCAGCAGTTGTATCATCAATGAAGATAATGAAGATAAGTGAGCCAGTACCTTCAGCAGCCATACATGGCCAGGCCATAACACCCCCACCACCGTGTTTCACAGATGATGTGGCATGCTTTGGATCTTGGGCAGTTCTTTCTCTCCTCCATACTTTGTTCTTGCCATCACTCTGATACAAGTTAATCTTCGTCTCATCTGTCCACAAGACCTTTTTCCAGAACTGTGGTTGCTCTTTTAAGTACTTCTTGGCAAACTGTAACCTGGCCATCCTATTTTTGTGGTTAACCAGTGGTTTGCATCTTGCAGTGCAGCCTCTGTATTTCTGTTCATGAAGTCTTCTGTGGGCAGTGGTCATTGACAAATCCACACCTGAAGTGCGTTTCTGATCCGTCAGACAGATGTTTGGGGTTTTTTTTCTTTATTAGAGAGAATTCTTCCGTCATCAGATGTGGGGGTCTTTCTTGGCCTGCCAGTCCCTTTGCGATTAGTAAACTCACCAGTGCTCTCTTCTTGATGTTCCAAACATTTGATTTTGGTAAGCCAAGGTTTGGCTAATGTCTCTAACAGTTTTATTCTTGTTTCTCAGTCTCATAATGGCTTATTTAACTTTCATTAGCACAACTTTGGTCCTCATGTTGATGAACAGCAATAAAAGTTTCCAAAGGTGATGGAAAGACTGGAGGAAAGGCTAGGTGCTGAGAGCTCTCTTATACCTGCATTAAGGAGGCAATTAAACACACCTGAGCAATTACAAATGCCTGTGAACCCATGGTGCCCTGAAATGGGGGGACTATGTATAAACACAGCTGTAATTTCTACATGGTGAAACCAAAATGTTTAAAAAATACCCTTTAATAAAATCTAACAATGTGCACTTTAACCACATGCGATTTTTTAAATTACAAATCTCAAATTGTGAATTATGGAGGCAAATAAATAAATGATGGGTCTTTGTCCCAAACATCATGGAGGGCACTGTATATACAAAAAAACAGAAATAACTAAAATCAAACTATGCCTTCACCTTTGCCTCCTATCATGTTGATGAACATTTGCCTCCTAACGGTTTTTAATGGTCTTTAATTGTTTGTAATAGCTTTTTGTTCATGAGTTCTCATGTACAGCACTTTGTGGCAACTGTAGCTGTTTAAAGTGCTTTATAAATAAAGTTATTATTATTATTATTATTATTATCAGGAGCTCCAGATTTAGCTAGCAAGATTCATTCCAAACAAATTTTAAATGTTTTCACACAGATTTTAGACTGCAGTTACTCACTAGTTTTCAAAACCTTGATAGCAAGGATTTCATAAAAGTAGCCAAATTTCTGTTCAAAAGACGTCTGAAGTTTTGAGTTCGGAAGGTTTTGAAATAACAAATTGTCCAAGGACTAATTTCAAAAAATCCTTCCTTTAAAATAAACTTCAAATATTATTCTGCCTCTTTAACCATTTGAGATAACAAGAAATTCTATTTTGTCTGAGTTTCTTCGACGAGCTTCAGAATTCATTCCACATACCTCATCAGAACTGAGACTGCCTATCATTTCTTTGTCAGAATACATTTTTGGCGTTGTTTGCTGCAGAAAGTCAGAAATTCTTTGCACCAGGAAGTCTCGATCTTTGAGATTAGCAAAAAAGAAAGTCATCCTGTTCTTTGTGCTGATCGATAATGGACTTGGAAGCACACTTGAGCTGTCTGCTTTTTCCACAATTGTCACCTGAGTGAAACAAAATCATCCTTCAAGGTACAGTTTGGTTTGCATCACTTGCAAATGACTAGCAGAAACAAACACCCACAACTTACAGTGCATTGAGAAAGTATTCAGACCTTCACTTTTTCCACATTTTGTTACATTACAGCCTTATTCTAAAATTGGTTACAGTAATTTCTTTTTATCATCAATCTACGCACAATACCTCATAATATAAAAGCGAAAACAGGTTTAGTAATTATTGCAAAATAATTAAAAATAAATAACTGAAATATCACATTTACGTAAGTATTCAGACCCTTTGCTGTGACTCTCAAAATTGAGCTTTGGTGCATCGTGTTTCCATTGATTATCCTTGAGATGTTTCTACAACTTGATAGGAGTCTACAAATGGTAAATTAAATTGATTGTACATGATTTGGAAAGGAACACACCTGTCTATATAAGGTCCCACAGTTGACAGTGCATGTCAGAGCAAAAAACAAGCCATGAAGACGAAGGAATTGTCTGCAGACCTCCGAGACAGGATTGTGTTGAGACACAGAACGGGGGAAGGGTATAAAACATTTTTTGGAGCATTGCAGGTCCCGAAGAGCACAGTGGCCTCCGTCATTCATAAATATATAACTTTGAAACCACCAAAGCCTGGCCAAACTGAGCAATCGGGGGAGAAGGCCCTTAGGTCCGGTAGGCGGCGCGACTCTCGTCTGCAGTGGCCTCTGCAGTCCGTCTGCGTTTTTATTATTTTATGTCTATGTTTTAATGTAGTTTTTGTTATTTTTGTTGGGGTATGTGTGTGGGGGGGTGGGGGGGGGAGGGGGTAACTTTTAAATCTCTCCCTGCACGGGAGACCCAACCTTTTCTTTGTCGGGTCTCCGTTGTCGTTGGGGCTGCAACGGGGAGCGGCCTCCAACAGGCAGATCGGGGCTGTGGTGCCGACTACTCACCTCGCCGTCGCGGAGCTGGCCGAGTCCAGAGCGGGTGGAGCTGTGGTGGACGCTGCTGCGACCCGACCCCTGGAGATTCGGCGGCTGTAACTGCGGGTTTGGCGGACGGCGGCACCGGGAGCCCGCGGGTCCCTGGGGGGAGACCGCTTTTCAGGGCTCCCGCGGCGGCGACTTCTCCCGCCCGAGTTGCGGGGTTGAAGAGCTCCTGGAGCGGGGCCTTGCACCATCGCCCCGCGCGGCTTGGAATGGCCGCGGGAGTTTGCGAGCGCACGCCGGGGGCTCTAACATCAAGACCCGGTGTGCGACCTTGCATCACCCGGCGTGGCTTAAATGGCCACGGGACAATTCGCCATCGCCCGCCGGGGGCTTTGACTTTGACTCTGACATCGGGGGGGGGGGGGGGGGGGGAGTGCAGTGGAGAGAAAAGTTTTTTTGGCCTTCCATCACAGCAATGTGATGGATGTTTATGTAAAATATGTTGTGTCTTGGGTCTATTTGTTTGTAATGTATGGCTGCAGAAACGGCATTTCGTTTGGACCTCAAGGGGTCCAAATGACAATAAATTGAATTGTAATTGTAATTGTAATTGTAATTAGGATAGAGACTTACTAACATATTCAGGGAGGTGACCAAGAACCCGATGGTCACTCTGACAGAGCTCCAGAGTTCCTCTGTGGAGATGGGAGAAACTTCCAGAAGGACAACTATATCTGCAGCACTCCACCAATCAGGCCTTTATTGTAGAGTGGCCAGACAGAAGCCACTCCTCAGTTAAATGCACATGACAGCCCGCTTGGAGTTTGCCAAAAGGCACCTAAACAAGATTCCCTGGCCTGATGAAACCAAAATTGAACTCTTTGGCCTGAATGCCAAGTGTCACGTCTGGAGGAAAACAGGCACCGCTCATCACCTGGCCAATACCATAACTACGGTGAAGCATGGTGGTGGCAGCATCATGCTGTAGGGATGTTTTTCAGCAGTAGGAACTGGAAGACCAGTCAGGACCGAGGTAAAGATGAATGGAGCAAAGTATAGAGAGATCCTTGATGAAAACCTCCAGAGCGTTCAGGACCTCGGACTGGGGCAGACGTTCACCTTCCAACAGGACAACGACCTAAAGCTCACGTCCAAGACAACGCAGGAGTGGCTTTGTGACAAGTCTGTGAATGTCCGTAAGTGGCCCAGCCAGAGACCGGACTTGAACCCGATCGAACATCTCTGGAGGGACCTGAAAATAGCTGTGCATCAACACTCCCCATCCAACCGGAGAGAGCTTGAGAGGATCTGCAGAGAAGAATGGGATAAATTACCCAAATACAGGTGTGCCAAGCTTGTAGCGTGATACCCAAGAAGACTTGAGGTTGTAATCACTGCCAAAGGTGCCTCAATAAAGTATTGAGTAAAGGGTCTGAATACTTATGTAAATGTGATATTTCAGTTATTTATTTTTAATTATTTTGCAAAAATTTCTAAACACCTGTTTTCACTTTTTTATTGTGGGCTATTGTGTATAGATTGCTGATAAAAAAAATGAATTTAATCCATTTTAGAATAGGGCTGTAACGTAACAAAATGTGCAAAAAAGTGAAGGGGTCAGAATGCTTTCTGAATGCACTGTATATCTAACATTAATCAAATGTGCTTTTCCTGAGCAAGCTAGTAAGACTACAAATTCATGTTTTGATTGGTCCAAATTCAGAATTCCCGTTTCAGATCTCTTGCTACTCAAATTTTTATTGTGCCATTGTATTTTAAAAAAAAAAAGAAATATTCAATTACATAGTTATTCCCCATGCGTATAGTCCAGGAAATTATAGTCTACTTCATGGCATGATTTTCTGCTGAAGCACTGTAAATTTACATTAAAATGAAAACAATGGTGGGTGAACAGGTCTGAGCCATAACCAATTGCTTGCCTGGTTTACAACTTCACAAATGTAACAAGTACAAAATACCCCAACCAAATACAAGCACTAGTTAAAATTTTCGATCATAGGATAAACATTAACATCTTTAGTTCATACACACCTCTCTTAGAGGAATAATAAGACTGCACAGGTTATCTTCTTTACTGGTGAAGCAGATATAATTATTAGACACAAACATCTGACCCACAACATGCATTTTACTGAATGGTGTCCAGAGGGTGCAGTCTGTGTGACCATCCAGACGTTCATCTTTAGGAAGCCGGAATAATGCCCTGTATCGCTCACTTTTTGCCCGGGCATCGAGATCCCTTCAATTAAAAAAACAAATTACAGATTCATTAATAATAGTCAATTTTATATTTAACTAGACTAAGTGCAGGGTCTGTGTCCACCCCCCCCCCCAACGCACGGTTGCAGGGGGGGGAGGGAGAGGGGCAGCAGGTAGCGTCACTTACACTAACAGACGATCGGGCCTCCCCGGAGAGGAGGTCGTCCCCTGTGACAGGGAGAGAGGAGATGGAAGAAGAGGTGGGGTCCAAAAGATCCTATAGCTGTAGGGTCTATGCTGCAGCGCATTTCTCGTTCTTTCTGCGCCTTTTGAAGAACGGGGGGGGGGGGGGGGGGGGGGGTAGGGGGTGCGTGGAGTAACGTGCCTCGTGGAAAACTGCGCATGCGCATTGACAGCAGCTGCATTAATCCACAGCGGCGGGGGGGGGCAGGACACAGATGGGCCTTAATTGGTGGGCATGTGGGCATTGCGACGCCAGCAGTGATTTTTTATTTTTTTTTAAGTGATTTTTTTTTTTTTTTTTTTTTTAAATGAGTTTTATTCAAAATCTGGGGAAATAATTGAGCAATTTAGAGATGAGTGGATTTCTGAAACACAAGTTAAATCCCTACCGGAATATGTAAAAATCTCCACGTTTTTGCGTCTGGTTTTCGAGGAGATACGTTTCAAAGGCAAAATGACACCCACCCACAGAGTTTTAAAAGTAGATAGATAGATAGATAGATAGATAGATAGATAGATAGATAGATATGAACTTTTAAATTAAATTTGCAAATCACTAACCGTTTTAAAACAGAAACCTTTTGAGGAGACTTTGTCTTTAGTCTTGGAAGTGATCGATCTTCCTCAAAGCCTTCATTGTCAAGAAGCTGCCTCATTGCAATGTTGGCTAGTTGCTCCATTAGTTTAAATGTTTCACCAATATTGAGGAAGACGGAAAAAATATGTTCACTACATCTTGTGCTCACTTTGATCATTTCAGGAAATAGCAGTGTAGCATTCTTCTCTAGCTGAATAATGTCCGCCCATCGGATCACCAACTTGGCTAGAAGGTGAAAAACTCAGATTGTTTTCTTTGTTCCAAATCACTGCCACAAGGAGAAGGTAAAACAAACTCCTTCACAGTACAATGAACCAGAGGAATATAATTCATTAATAAATTATATTCAAGGAAATAAAACACATTTATAGTTTGTTACATTTCCAAAAACACAAAAGCAAACACAAAGTGCCGAAATTCATTTTCTGGAGTCACTCGTGTTGACTGCAAATAAAAGCACCTGCATGACCTTCACAAAAATTTGGATTCTTTGCAGTTAATAGAACAGAATTTTGGAAGTGGAGTATGCAGTTCCACAATTAACTACATTTGATTAATGTCATAATACAAAGTAAGCACAAAGGCTGACCTACCGGACGTGAGCACACAGTTAGCTGCAGACTCCGCCCAGGACAGGAAGGCTCTGCAGGAACGGAAGGGACGTCACGACCGCGGTGCCACAGGTGCTGTCGCCGAGGGAGGACGGACGGAGCCGCGGCTCGAGAGACTCGAGAGACTAACAGAGACTAACAGAGGCAAAGAGGTTTGCCACGCACTGCAAGGGAGCAGTGGACCAGATAGGAAGAGCGGAAGGAATTACCACTAGACAGCCAAACCAGTAGGTAATTTACGGCTGGGGTGAGTACTTTCCCATTTATAGGAGGTAGGATTATATAAATAAGGGGTGTATCAATACAGTAGGGGATTCTTAAATAGGACCAGTTAATTACTTATATAAGATGGGCGGTCAGGAGATGTGCCAATACTGCGAGATGTGGGAATTTGTCGACACCATTGATGTAGAAGATCCCTACAGCTGCAGTAAGTGTTTGAGGCTAGAGGAACTCCAGCTCCGCATTGATGAGCTGGAGACCCAACTTCATACGCTGCGGTACATCAGGGAGGGGGAGTATTACCTGGATGTTTTGTGCCAGGGGATGGTCACACCGACCAGTTTAACTAATTCAGTAGGCAGTGAGCAAGGAAAGGAAGGTGTGGCCATAAGCGAGGCAGGTAGGGGGAACCAGGAGGAGATGCGGCAGGAGCCACAGCCCTTGTCCCTGACGAGCATGACCGAGGCTCTTACTCAATGTAAGGACGGGATCAGGGGCTGTGGGAGGGATGAGCAACCTGGCTGCAGCACCGTGGATCAGGAGGCCATTCAAGAGGGGGGAGTTAGAAGAAATGCCGTAGTGATAGGGGATAGTATTATTCGGGGGGTAGATAAGGTTCTCTGCGGCCAGCAGAACATGTCCCGAAGGCTGTGTTGCCTACCCGGTGCTAGGGTTAAGGATATCTCTGCGATGCTGGAGAGAAATTTGCAGTGGGAGGGGGAGGATCCAGTGGTCGTGGTCCATGTGGGGACCAATGACATAGGAAGGACGAGGAAGGAGGATCTGCTGAAGGAGTTTGAGCAGTTAGGGAATAAATTAAAAAGCAGAACCTCGAGGGTACTGATCTCCGGATTGCTACCTGAGCCACGGGCCAAATCGGCGAGGGTACGTAAAATTAAAAAGCTAAATGCGTGGCTCAAAGACTGGTGTGGGAATAATGGGTTTGGTTTCTTGGGCCACTGGCACCAGTACTGGGACAGGGGGGATCTGTTCTGTAAGGACGGACTTCACCTGAACGGTGCTGGGACTGGGGTCCTGGCAAATCATATAACTAGGGCAGTAGAGAGGTCTTTAAACTAAGTAGCGGGGGGGAGGTATCAAGGGGGGTAATAACGGCAGGGGTAGAGGAAATAGAGCAGGGTATCAGTGGGGAAGCGGTAAGTCAAAATGAGACAGGAGACAGAATGTGTGAAGATAAAGCTCTAGATGTAAAAGGGGCAAAAACGGAAAGGAAGGGTAGTAAAAATCATCTGAAAGTGCTTTATCTAAATGCACGGAGTATTCGTAATAAGATAAATGAATTAACGGTGCAATTAAGTATATATAGTTATGATATCGTGGCCATTACGGAGACATGGCTGCAAGGGGATCAGGACTGGGAGTTAAATATAGAGGGGTACTCGACAATTAGGAAAGATAGACAGGAAAGAAAGGGAGGAGGGGTGGCCCTTTTAATAAGGGAGGGAATAACGGCAATAGAGAGGAAGGATATTGCGTTGAAGGATCAGGATAGTGAAACAGCTTGGGTACAGATAGAGAATAATAAGGGGAAAAAAACACTAGTGGGTGTAATTTATAGACCTCCAAATAGCTGTGACGCTGTTAGTCAGAACATAAATTTGCAAATAGTTGACGCATGTAAAAAGGGAACTGCTGTAATCATGGGGGACTTCAATTTTCATATTAATTGGGCAAACCAAACTGGGCAGGGTAGACTAGAGGAAGAGTTTATAGAATGTATTAGAGACGGGTTCCTAGAACAGTATGTCACAGAACCGACAAGGGGGGAGGCAATCTTGGATCTGGTCCTGTGTAATGAAGCAGGATTAATTAAAAATGTCATAGTTAGGGACTCGTTGGGAACAAGTGACCACAATATGGTCGAATTCCATATTCAAATAGAAGGGGAGCAGGTTGAAACTCAGGCTAGGGTGCTTAGTCTAAATAAGGGGGATTATGAAGGTATGAGGACTGAGCTGATCAAAGTTGACTGGGATAGCAGACTCAAGAATAAGACGGTACATGAGCAGTGGTGTACGTTTAAGGGTATACTGTATAACCTTCAAGAAAAATTTATTCCTATGAAGAAAAAAAGGGGTAAGGGTAAGAACAGTCAGCCATGGCTCAGTAAAACTATAAAGGATAGTATTCGGCTGAAGGCAAGGGCATATAAGGTAGCCAGAGATAGTGGGAGGGTAGAGGATTGGGAAGCATTTAAAGGTCAGCAAAAAATAACTAAGAGATTAATTAAGACGGGGAAAATAGACTATGAAAGGAATTTAGCGAACAACATAAAAACTAATAGTAAGAGTTTTTATAGCTATATAAAAAGAAAAAGGGTGGCTAAGGTGAACGTTGGTCCATTGGAGGGTGAGACTGGAGAGTTGTTGGTGGGGAACATGGAAATGGCAAAGGCATTAAACGAGTATTTTGTATCAGTCTTCACCATAGAAGACACAAAAAATATTCCAACGCTGGATAAACAGGGGGCGGTAGGAATGGAGGAGCTAAATACTATTAAGATCACCAAGGAGGTGGTATTAGGGAAATTAATGAGACTGAAGGAGGATAAATCCCCTGGGCCTGATGGATTACATCCAAGGGTCTTGAGGGAGATAGCGGTGGGGATTGTGGATGCATTGGTGATAATTTTCCAAAACTCCCTGGAGGCAGGAACGGTCCCAGTGGATTGGAAAATGGCCAATGTAACACCTATATTTAAAAAAGGAAGTAAACAGAAGGCGGGTAACTATAGACCGGTTAGTCTAACATCGGTGGTGGGTAAAATGTTAGAGACAATTATTAAAGAAACACTAACGGGGCACTTGGATAAACATGACTTCATCGGACAGAACCAGCATGGTTTTGTGAAGGGGAAGTCCTGTTTAACGAATCTGCTCGAATTCTTTGAGGAAGTAACAACCCGGGTGGATAAAGGGGAACCGGTGGATGTGGTATACTTGGACTTCCAAAAGGCTTTTGACAAGGTGCCACATAAGAGACTATTGCTAAAAATAAAAAATTATGGGATTGGGGGTAATATATTAGCATGGGTAGAGGATTGGCTAACAAATAGGAAGCAGAGAGTGGGGATAAATGGTTCATACTCGGGATGGCAACCGGTAACTAGCGGGGTTCCGCAAGGGTCGGTGCTGGGACCCCAGTTGTTCACAATTTATATAAATGATTTGGAGGAGGGAACCAAGTGTAATATATCAAAATTTGCGGACGATACAAAAATGGGAGGAAAAGTAGGGGATGAGGAGGATAGGAAGAGTCTGCAAAAGGATATAGATAAGCTAGGTGAGTGGGCAACAACTTGGCAGATGAAATTTAATACTAATAAATGTGAAGTCATTCACTTTGGGAAAAAAAATGATAGGGCAAGTTATTTTCTAAATGAGGAGGAGCTGCGTTGTAATGCAACGCAAAGGGATCTAGGGGTATTAGTACATGAATCACTAAAAGTTAGTATGCAGGTGCAGCAAGCAATCAGGAAGGCCAATGGAGTTTTGGCCTTTATTGCTAGGGGGATTGAGTATAAAAACACGGAGGTCTTGCTGCAGCTGTACACAGTATTAGTGAGACCACATTTGGAATACTGTGTACAGTTCTGGGGTCCATACTTAAGAAAGGATGTACTAGCCCTGGAGGCAGTGCAGCGAAGGTTTACAAGATTAATTCCTGCAATGAGGGGATTGACATATGAGGAAAGGTTAAGTAGGCTGGAACTCTACTCTTTGGAGTTTAGAAGAATGAGAGGCGATCTCATTGAAACATATAAGATCGTGAGGGGCCTTGATCGGGTGGATGCACCGAGGATGTTCCCAATGATCGGGGAAACTAGAACTAGAGGACATAGTTGCAGAATAAGGGGGGGCTCTTTTAAAACTGAGATGAGGAAGAACTTCTTCACCCAGAGGGTGGTTAATTTATGGAATTCACTGCCCCAGGGAGCAGTGGAAGCAGAAACTTTAAATATATTTAAGACTAAAATAGATGTTTTTTTAGCTGCCAAGGGGATAAGGGGCTACGGGGAGAGGGCAGGGATATGGACCTAGGTATGGTTAGTATAGTAAGACCTGAGTGATCTCCTGGACAAGTGTCGATCGCCTGGATTGGGGTCGGAGAGGAATTTCCCGGATTTTTTTCCCCGAATTGGACCTGGGTTTTTATCCGTTTTTTTGCCTCCCCCAGGAGATCACGAGGTTCTTGGGGTGGAGAGGGGTGATAGCGGTATAAAGGGGAGGGTAGTGTCTTGTGTTCTGTGTCTTGTGTCTACTGTTTGTGGGTAAGTGTGTCTGTTTAGTGTTCAGCCATGAGCGAATGGCGGTGCGGGCTCGACGGACCTGGTGGTCTACTCTCGCACCTACTTTCTATGTTTCTATGTTTCTAAGAGAGGAACAATATATTCAAGTTTCTATTTAACCTTTTCTGCAATAAATAACAGCAAAAAAATACAACTGTCTTAATCTGCAAAAGAGTTATTTTGTAATTTTCTAGCAGACATGTCATTAGAAACTTTTAAATGAAGAGTAACATTTACTTCCGCCTTGGCATCTGGAAATTCATATTATCATAATTCCGCAAAATTATATCATATATCCATCCTGTCGTTAGTTGTCTGTCATGTTATTGCACTTTAGAAATGTTTACCCTTGCTATAAAAAAAATAAAAATAAAAATAAGCAACTCATTTTTTATATTTATTTTGGTAAATTAAGATATATGCTTAATTTACGAATGGGTCGAACAACACAGGGAATCCTGTGAACAGTTATTCAGGAAGGGAATCCTAAATCACAATGTAGTCATTAATATAGTTTATAAATTTCATTTTAACTCAATTAACATGTGGCTTAATTTATTTGTATAATTTAAATTATTTTATTTCTACCATTATGCAATTTCACAAATAATCCCACCTTTATTATTTCACCAGTATTTCTCAGTGATGGGTTGCTGAGAATTGAAGTGAAACTGTTTTCATAAAAGAGTTGCAAAAACCCAATAATACTAATTATAACCTATTTCCAACCCCCTTAATTGAAGATAAAATGCCAAAGAATACTATACCTTCTTTTCCCAACAAAAATGAGTAAAAGCAGAGATGGTTGATACTCAGATACATCCAACCCTGCCGTGGAACCCGACCCTTCCAATAACTGCAAGAATAATAGTTCACCAGCTTTTCCTCTTCTGGCATCCCAAAGAGTTTACGAAATTTCAAAATAGCTTCCTTAAACTTATCTGTGTCATCGTCCTCCTTTACATCGTTATTTTTATTGTATTCTGCAATTATACCCTAAAATCAAAAGGAAATATTAATGGCAAGTTCAATAAATAGTTGTTCTATATTAAAGAATGTACTACAAATTCATGAAATAAGTTGTTTATCTTTTCCCAATATATTTATACATTGAGTGATTATTGCAAATAGATTCAAAAGCACTTATTGCTGGGGTGGGAATCAATATATGTGTCTTTTTACAATACTGGAGAGCAATATATGTGTCTTTTTACAATACTGGAGAGTTTTTGACGAACAAGATTAGTATTCACTTTCTTACATCAATACACTGTTCTTAATAAAATATCTACCCATCATGTGAAACCTTATAAATAGCAGATATAAATTAGATAACTTCAAGACCGAAAGTCAAAAACTTTTTTCATAACAGACAAATTTTCATCGTTTTCATTTTGGACACCAAAAGTGTGACATTAAAACCTCACATTTAGTCAGGAATATATATTCATAAATAAACTTCATATGGCCCGTCATACATATACGTTTTGATAATGGTCTAGGGAAATATCTTCATCTATACTAGGAGAAAAATACAGTAACATAAATGTAATACAGTGCAGTAAAGATCCCGTAACGGTCGCTGTGCTTGGGGTCCATTGTCACAACCACCGTTATCGGGGTCGGTACCCTCATAAGTTGAATCACGGAGGCTCCATACCTCTAATGCTTTTCAAAAACCCAACGAGGTATCCTATGGCAGTGGTGAACTTTGGGCGGCTTAATAAATTTTTTAAATTTTGCAATTTAAAAACAAAAACATCATGGTGTCAAAAACGCAACGATCGTTTACGATATATTTCCCGAATTTTAAAATTAAAAAAAAAAAATGTTGACATAAATTGGTCATTAAAACTAAGAAACTGAGCCAATCTTCAATTTGGCAACACGATCTCTTGTTTACTTTTTGTATGGACTAAGTCACTAACTTCATTCCTTCGTGTCAACCGGGAAGCTCCGCAACGACCGTTAGGGAGACATTTTACTTACAAAAAAATCAGCCCAAATCAAACGTTCTGACGAATCATCGGCCATCGATGTCGTTCAGATCCATAAGGTTATGTACCGTTTTAGATCGCACCGGTGAAAATACTTGGTTTTCGCTGGGACACCAAAATACACGTATTTGTGTATTCTGATGCCATTTTCCAAAACTTGCCATCAATATGCCATCTTTTCTTATATTTGTTGTTGATACTATGTTAGTCATGAACCCAATAAAGTACGTCAACTTTTTTGAAGGAATTTTAAATTTGAACCTATTTGTCACATTTTTGTGTGCAGTATTGTAAAAAGATACATATAGTTTGCATGCTTAAAAATGTTAGTACAGGGTATATCTATTCTCATTTAAATATAGCTGTATATCTATACTCAGCAAGTTTGTTATATTATTGCTGAGTAGGTAATTTATACACTCATTTTTATTTTAATATTGTTTTAAAACACCAACCTGTATTTTACCCTTAACAAACGTAGTGATATCATTTTCATTCTCAAAGATTGAAAGTGTTTGTAATAAATTGTGCTCCATCCATTCCCAATGGTCAGTTATTTCCTTTCTTGAGCCACCTAAGGAAAATAATAATAATTGCAAATCTCAAGGTCAATTTCTACTCAAATATCACAAAACAATGTTAATTTATTCATTTGACATCATAATGATGTCAAGGTAGAAAATATAGATCAAATAACATTTGTATTCATAAAATAGGGCTGTACAAATGAAAATAAGGGCACTGCCAGGCATCAGTTACATATTTTTAATAATTTTTCATAAAAGATCGAGGTCCCTTACGAGGAGGATTGTGCATCATGACTAGTTCCAATTATAATAAATTTCCAACAAAATCAGAAAATGCTGGTGACACTAAAGCAGGCATCTGTGTAAAGAGAAACAGAGTGATATTTCAGATCTGACAAAGTGTCCTAGACCCTAAACATTAAAGAGTTTATTTTTCCACAAATGCAGCCTGTTTTGAGGGCATCCAATTTTTCTATATTTGTTTCAGATTTCCAGCTTCTACAGTTTTAATTTTCTATTATTTTTTTATTTCTTTGGTTGATCATTACTGGCATTGATCCAGGAATAAGGTGTGCAGTATTATAAGAGCTATTAATACTCAGTATTAACCATGTGAGCCATACAAAGTTACTGATAAACATATTTAGCATAAACCCTACTTTGGTTTATTTATTCTGTAACATTTTGCTCAGTTGTTTTCACATTTTTACTTTGTTTTTTTCTTCTTTGACAACTTGTCTTTAACAGAAAAAGATCCTGATTTCACAGAAAAAAATAAAATAACATACAAACCCTGCAAGCCAAAAAGCAGCCAAACAAAATTTATTTTAAGGAGACAAGAGACTGCAGATGATACCTGGAGCAAAAAAATGGAAACTGCTGAGGGAACCAGCTGGTCAAGCTGCATCCGTGATAAGGAGGAAGGAATTGTTGACACTTTGAATTAAGGTTTCCCATGAAAACCAAAAAGCGATGGAAGGGAAGAGGAATATACGAGGGAATTCCAGTATGGACAGTATTCTGAGAGAAGTGTAATCAGAGGGTGCTCAACAACAAATATCTTAGAAACACAAAATACATTTCATGAACAATCTTTCAGAATAACTTTACACAAGGAATGTTATTTTGCACCCAAGTGGGGGGGATTTCAATTTTCCCCATCTCAACAGAGAATGCCATACTTCGGAGGGCTTGCATGGGATGGAATGTTAAATGTGTTCAAGAAAATTTTATCAATCAACATGCAGATAGCTCTACTAGAGAAGAGGCAAAACCCAACCTCTTGTTGGGAAACCAGGGCAGGTGACTAAAGTGTTAGTTTACCACACGGATCGGTGCTAGGTTCAATATTTATATTAACGATCTGTAATGGAATGTAGGTGATGCGAGTAAGGTTGTGGATGAGGCTAAAATTGGTGGTTTAGTGACAGTGAAGGTTACCTACGATTGGATCTTGATCAACTGGGCAATTGGACCGAAGAATGGCAGATGGAGTTTAATCCAGATAAATGCGAGGTGTTGCATCTTGGTAGAACAAGCCAGGGCGGGACTAACACAGTAGATGGCAGGGCTCTGGGTGTTGTAGTACTGAGACCAGGAGTACAGGCACAATGAATGTGGCGACGCAGGTGGAAAGGATGGTGAAGGAGGCATTTAGCATGCTCTACAAGGCATGGATTACGATTGGATCCATGCCTTCATCGGTCAGGATGTTGGGTACAAGAGTCGAGATGTAAAATGAGAGCTGGGGTAAGGTGTTGGTAAGGCCATATTTGTAGAAATATTCCGCTCTCCCTGATTTAGGAATGGTGTCACTAAGCTGGAAAGAGTGCTAAACACGATTAATGGGGATGTTGTTAGGTCTGAAGCATCTGTTACAAGGAGAGGATTGTTAGCTGGGGGCATTTAATGCTGCAGCATATGACACTGAGGGCTATCTAAATAAGTTTATTGTCCAAGTATTCACATACAAGAAATTTGCCTTGGTGCTCAGCCTGCAAGTGACATGACATACAGTGACAGTTAGGAATGACACAAAACATTAAACATTTTTGTTTTATTAATGTCATTATGGGTACAATTGTAACATTAATAAAACACAGAATGATGCATGAATAGGAAACGTTTGGAGGGATATGGACCAGGTGCACACAAGCGCGAGTAGCTTAGTTGAACAATTAGTCGGCATGGAAGAGTTGGGCCCAACCCCTCATATCCTCATTGTCCTCCAAAACAGTCAATAAACTAGAGCCCATTTCTGTGATCAAGATTTTGGTAATTACTCCCAAAATTTTAGTCCCTTGTCTCCTAATGCATCTGAAGTCAAGTCAAGAGTCAAGAGAGTTTATTGTCCTGAAACATAATTGTTGATTATTTAATTTAATTTTACCGCTATCAAATATCTTTTCTAGTCTAACTGTAATAGCTAATTTACAGCATTTTGCATTTCTCATTCCCTCCTATGGATGAATGAGAACTCAGACTAGAGACCAGACTAGGACAGAAAGAACTTGCATTGCTCCACCATTCAATTAGATCAAGGCTCATGCGCCTCCAAACCATGTTCCCATCTGATCCTCAAATGTTCAGATTTCCAAAGTTTCCAAAAAGCAATTGAACTCCATTTTGAATAAATTCCATGAATGAGCAGTCCCAAGTAACAATCCCCTTGGTTCTAGCCTTTCAACCTGAGGGAAAACAGGTCTCAAGATCTATCCTGGCAATCCTCCATTTTTCTTGTGCCTCAATATCACTCTGTTGCTACACTCCAATGAGTTAGGATTATTTTTATTTAATCTCCCATCATATGATAAACCCTCCATCCCAGAGATTAATCTCCTGAATCTATGTTGCACCAACTCTAAGGCCACTATATCTTTCATTGGTTATGAAAAACAAAATCAGCACTTTACTTCAAAGGAGGATTTACCAAACTATATTCAATTTTAGGAAGACCTATTTACTCTGGTAATCTAACCAGCCTTCAACAAATGTCAACATGCCATTTGCCTTCCTAATTACTTGCTGTTCCAGCACGGATGATGTTAAGAACCAGCACACCAACCTCTGTACAATTCACATTCTCTCACATTATACTTCATTGCCACCTCCTTGCCACTTGATTAACCAGTCTATGCACTTTGCTCCTCTAAATGTATTATCTCATCTCTAATTTTAATGTTATAAGTCAACTTGAATATTTCGTTCATGTGCTCAAAATATACTTTACTTCAATACTGTACTGAATTCAATCTAGAATCCTTAGAGGTTAAAGCTTTTTCCGGAGATATTTTGTGCTAATGTATTACATTATGATGCTTTTTATAGAATATCCGTGATATATGTCCTACCTTCGTAGGAAAAGCTTTGATCAAAAATAATATCGTTCTCTCCATGGCTTAGAAAATTTTGATTTTCTTAAAAATTAAATTTGCTAAATTACACAAAAATGCCCTTGTAATTCTAAAACTTACCACATGCAATTGTCCAGTATACAAGCGATTCAGGAGTCTGGTAAAGGATTCTATATGGTGCAACTCTAGCACTGGAGTCCAATACAACATCAAGTGTCCCCACGAGCAGCCCTGCATTTGAAGTTCCAAAGCAAATTTACAATTAGATGACTAGAAACAATTCCTGTAATAATCTGACAAAAAAAATCATTCCTTTTTATACACACACACACACACACACAGACTAGATCAATTAAATGTCCTAACTGTGAAAAGAAAATGTTATAATTTAGAAATGATCCACAACTGTAAAATCTCAACCGTTTAGAAATGGAGGCACAGGGGACTGAAGATGTTGGAATATAAAGCAAAAACAAAAGGAGAGTTGCTGGAGGAACTCAACAGGTCAGGCAGCATCAGTGGAAGGAAATGGATTGTCAATATTTTAGGTTAAGGTTAAGACCCTTCATCTCATCAGAGTAAAGATGTTGAGATTAAAAAATTATGGGGGTTTTTTTAAAAACCTTTTGAGATCTGAAATGCAAAAAATGCTACCGCATAAGAAGTGAAAAATGCCCTTAAGGTTTTTATACAAATATTGTTGGACAAAATAGTATAATTGATACCTGCAAATAAATTTAATACCACCGGCGTGCGATTACACCTTCAAATAATTTTCCTCAAGACAAAAAATAATTCCCAAATTTGCAATATTTCAATGACCAGAAGGGACATATAATGAGGAATCTACTAGTGGTCACAGAAAAATGTAAAATAATGATCAGTTTACATTTAGGAACTATTCAAAAATATATTACAAGCATATTCCACCTTAAGGTTATGTACTCCTTGCTTGTGCAGACAATAAAAAATCCTGCAGATCTTAACAATTCCTTTTACAGGTCCAACACAGATTTTCCAGAAACTGGTGGTCCGGCACCTCCTTTAATCTGGACAAAACTAGGAGAGCGCACTTGAAATCACCTCTGGGAGTTTCCCCAAAAATGTGGCACCAAGGCTGGGTGAGGCGGACAGTGTTGACCTTATCAGGACTTCCACGCCGATCGACGGGTCAAATTTGTACGGTGGCAGCTCTATCTTGTACATTTCAATCCAACTTCCCCAATGGTTCCATCAGCCCATCATCCATCTATTATTGGGTTCCACTTCTTTTGTTACCAGATTCCAACATCTGAAGCCTCTTGCGTTTCCACGTCACCTTTCAGCCTTTGTTCTTAGCTCCTCCTCTCCCCCATCTGGCCGTTATTCCCTTAATTACCTGGTTCCACCCATCATCTGCCCACCCCTCCTTCTCACCTCTTTATACTGGCCTCTCAATGTTGATGTTGAATCTCAATTTAATATAATAATCCCTTTGCTTCCACACATGCTGCTTAACCTGCTGAGTTATGACAATAGTTTATTTTTTATTTGAAATCTCTCTTACAAAAGTTTCACAATTAATTCAGTTCATGTATCCAGGTTCCCTTAAAGCTGAATTAGTTACGTTTTAGAGTACAACTTATCACTGGTCAGTTCTGGTCACCCCATTACAGGAAGGACGTGCAGGTTTTAGAAAGAGTGCAGAGGTTTACCAGAATTATGCCTGGATTAGGGAATACAAACTACAGGGAGAGCTTGGACAGACTTAAATTATTTTCTCTGGAATGCCGGAGGTTGAGGGAAGACCCGATAGAAGTATATAAAATTATGAGAGGCAAAGATAGGATATACAATAAGAACCATTTTCCTAGGATGGAAAATATTTCAAATACTAGAGATCATAGCTTCAAGAGAGTGGCAAAGTTTACAGGGGATGTGTGGGGCAAGATTAAAAAATAAATAAACACAGAGGGTGTTGAGTGCCTGGAATGTACGGACATGGTGGTGGGGGAAACTGGATACAATAGTGGCATTTAAGAGATTTTTGGGTGGGCACATGGATATGCAGGGAATGGAGGGCTACGGATTACGTGCAGACAGATAAGAGTTGGTCTCGGTATAGACGTTGTGGGTTGAACAGCTTGTTCTCGTGTTGCATTGTTCTATGTTCCATGTTAAACATGTTCATTGGAAGAAAATGTACTTGTGGTACCATTTCACAGGTGTTTAGATAGTCTATGAAAATATTTGAATTGTAGCCTTATTTTCTTTGATAAAATATGAATTTATTGCATTAAGATTTAAACTCAACACAACTATTCATGGTCGCACCTCATATTCCACTTAGGTCGCGTATAACCTAATGGTATAAACATTGAATTCTCCAATTTTAGGTAACAAACAATTCCCCTTTCTTATATTTTGTTTCTTTCTTTTTTGCCCCCCTCTTCTTTGTGCTCCACTTGGACTGGCAGCCATTTCTCCCCCACCACCTAGATTCCTTCCTCTGGCTTCATTGTGCACCTCTTCTATCCTTCTCACACTTTGCCTTTTCATCTTTGGCATTTGTCCAGCTATCAGCCTAACCCCCTCCCCCCCCATCTGTATTCATCATTCACTCATCGCCTGGCTCTGTCCTGCCCCACCTCTTCCAGCTTTCTTCCCCTCCTCCTACCACAGTCATTGTGAAGAAGGGTCTTAACCTGAAACCACCTATCCATGTTCTCCAGAAATGCTGCCTGACCCACTGAGTTGTTCCAGCACTTTGTGACCTTTTTCCCCCCTACAACGGTTCATACTTTTTGAAAGTTTTAAGAAATTTATACTGGACTCTGCCAAAGTAAATACACCATTTTAAATAAGACTGTCACTGTGGCAGAACTGTAGCTAAGTGTACTAAATGCTAAATGACTAAATAATAGCAGATTCAAAGTTATTACATAAAGGCATGTATAGGGAGAACATCCTTCAGAAAAAAATAAAAAATCCAAGACAGACGTGAAGCTCACTGTTTGACCTGTTTTTACAAAATGTTAAATGGTCAGCTCGACATAGATTACAAGACCTACACCAGACCCAAACCAATTAGGAGCAGATGAGGGCATTCGGTCCAATTTGTGATTCCAGCTACCAAGACAGATGTGTACAGCAATTCATTCTTCCCCCGCACAATTAAAGCATGGAATAATCTCCACCCTACTATAGTTACCCAACCAGATGCAACTAAATTTAAGGTAGCTCTTTCTTCCCAATAACCCTTTCTGGCTTAAGTCCTCCCTCCACCACCTCCAGTTTAAATTCAATTTGGTATATTTTGGAGGACCAAGAAACCAAGAACCAAGAATTGCATATCCTGTTCCAATTGTCATTGCCTTAAAACTATGTTTACATGGAAATGTCATTTTAGCGAATTCCCAACTTTGTAGAACATGACCAGTGTTTAAATGTATGAGAAATTAGTCCATCGGTCTATAACTGACATTAAGCTAATTGTATAATTAAATTAAGAATTCTAAATATATTTTTTGCAATTACAAAACCATAATGTAGCTGGATATATAAATAACCTACTACATTCCTTGCACAGTAAATTTTAAGCTACAAACTTAACAGCCCCAATACATTAAAACATCTAAGCCACTTAAATATATTTTGTCTTTCACTTCCTTCATATTCATATATTACTATGGCTCATATTATAGTAGAGTGGTGTTGCATCAAAGATGACTCAATTATTTGGACTAGAAGTTACTACAGAGGCTCATTGGGTCACATATAAATTTAAAATGTAACCACTGTTTTTGATGTACTAATTCAATATTTATCAACAAGATAAACAACAAATCAGCAACATCAAACTGGCCATTGCAAAGAATAGAATGTTGGCCTTCATAACAAGAGGATTTCAGTATAGGAGTAAAGAGGTTCTTCTGCAGTTGTATAGGGCTCTGGTGAGACCACATCTAGAGTATTGTGTACAGTTTTGGTCTCCTAATTTGAGGAAGGACATTCTTGTGATTGAGGCAGTGCAGCGTAGGTTCACGAGATTGATCCCTGGGATGGCGGGACTGTCATATGAGGAAAGATTGAAAAGACTTGGCTTGTATTCACTGGAGTTTAGAAGGATGAGTGGATATCTTATAGAAACATATAAAATTATAAAAGGACTGGACAAGCTAGATGCAGGAAAAATGTTCCCAATGTTGGGCGAGTCCAGAACCAGGGGCCACAGTCTTAGAATAAAGGGGAGGTCATTTAAGACTGAGGTGAGAAAAAACTTTTTCACCAAGAGAGTTGTGAATTTATGGAATTCCCTGCCACAGAGGGCAGTGGAGACCAAGTCACTGGATGAATTTAAGAGAGAGTTAGATAGAGCTCTAGGGGCTAGTGGAGTCAAGGGATATGGGGAGAAGACAGGCACGGGTTATTGATAGGGGACGATCAGCCATGATCACAATGAATGGCGGTGCTGGCTCGAAGGGCCGAATGGCCTCCTCCTCCGCCTATTTTCTATGTTTCTATGAATAGGCAATGCACATAATTAATACCAAGTTGCCAGAATATCCAGAAGCATACATTCAGCACAAAAATATTTCAATCTGCAATATGGATAACCTGTTGTAAAATCTAAACTGTGTGAATAAACAATAAACAAGCGCTTCTTGATTTTGTGTTTCCCCATTGGGTTAAATTTAGTTCCCAACTTAGAGTCAGTGAAGCATCCTAGGGGAAGATTGAGGTTTATGTTGAAGCAAGAGATAACATTTATTTGAAGAGGAAATGATATGTTACGTTACAATTTATTGCAAAATAACTCAAATATACAGTAGAAATGTGTTAGCTGCTTCACATAAACAAATAAAACCATAGAGATTATTCAATTTACTGGCCATTTTCCGGTTTACATATACTTCAGTGATGAAAACAGACGTGGCATAGAGCAACTCCATCGATTTACAATGGAACTGTCATTTTAGCAGCTGATCTAAAGCTGTCTGTCTCCATTTGCACGGATCACGGAGACATGGCTCCAGGGTGACCAAGGCTGGGAGCTGAACATCCAGGGATATTCAATATTCAGGAGGGATAGACAGAAAGGGAAAGGAGGTGGGGTAGCGTTGCTGGTTAGAGAGCAGATTAACGCAATAGAAAGGAAGGACATTAGCCTTGAGGATGTGGAATCGATATGGGTAGAGCTGCGAAAGACTAAGGGGCAGAAAACCCTAGTGGGAGTTGTGTACAGGCCACCTAACAGTAGTAGTGGAGTTGGGGATGGCATCAAACAGGAAATTAGAAATGCGTGCAACAAAGGTAAAACAGTTATAATGAGTGACTTCAATCTACATATAGATTGGGTGAATCAAATTGGCAAGGGTGCTGAGGAAGAGGATTTCTTGGAATGTATGCGGGATAGTTTTCTAAACCAACATGTAGAGGAACCAAGGAGAGAGCAGGCTATTCTAGACTGGGTATTGAGTAATGAGGAAGGGTTAGTTAGCAGTCTTGTTGTGCGTGGCCCCTTGGCCAAGAGTGACCATAATATGGTTGAGTTCTTCATTAGGATGGAGAGTGACATCGTTAATTCAGAAACAAGGGTCCTGAACTTAAAGAAAGGTAACTTTGACGGTATGAGACGTGAATTGGCCAAGATAGACTGGCGATTGATTCTTAATGGGTTGACGGTGGATATGCAATGGAAGGCATTTAAAGGCTGCATGGATGAACTACAACAATTGTTCATCCCAGTTTGGCAAAAAAATAAGTCAGGGAAGGTAGCGCATGCGTGGATAACAAGGGAAATCAGGGATAGTATCAAAACAAAAGATGAAGCGTACAAATTAGCCAGAAAAAGCAACCTACCAGAGGACGGGGAGAAATTCAGAGACCAGCAGAGGAGGACAAAGGGCTTAATTAGGAAAGGGAAAATAGATTATGAAAGAAAACTGGCAGGGAACATAAAAACTGACTGCAAAAGCTTTTATAGATATGTGAAGAGAAAAAGATTAGTTAAAACAAATGTAGGTCCCTTACAGTCAGAAACGTGTGAATTGATCATGGGGAACAAGGACATGGCAGACCAATTAAATAACTACTTTGGTTCTGTCTTCACTAAGGAAGACATAAATAATCTGCCGGAAATAGCAGGGGACCGGGGGTCAAATGAGATGGAGGAACTGAGTGAAATCCAGGTTATCCGGGAAGTGGTGTTAGGTAAATTGAATGGATTAAAGGCCGATAAATCCCCAGGGCCAGATAGGCTGCATCCCAGAGTACTTAAGGAAGTAGCCCCAGAAATAGTGGATGCATTAGTGATAATTTTTCAAAACGCTTTAGATTCTGGAGTAGTTCCTGAGGATTGGAGGGTAGCTAATGTAACACCACTTTTTCAAAAGGGAGGGAGAGAGAAAACGGGGAATTACAGACCAGTTAGTCTAATGTCGGTAGTGGGGAAACTGCTAGAATCAGTTATTAAAGATGGGATGGCAGCACATTTGGAAAGTGGTGAAATCATTGGACAAAGTCAGCATGGATTTATGAAGGGTAAATCATGTATGACAAATCTTATAGAATTTTTCGAGGATGTAACTAGTAGAGTGGATAAGGGAGAACCAGTGGATGTGTTATATCTGGACTTTCAGAAGGCTTTCGACAAGGTCCCACATAAGAGATTAGTATACAAACTTAAAGCACATGGTATTGGGGGTTCAGTATTGATGTGGATAGAGAACTGGTTGGCAGACAGGAAGCAAAGAGGAGGAGTAAACGGGTCCTTCTCA